>NC_086128.1:45278433-45538931 GCF_963921235.1 Mobula hypostoma
AAATCACCCTGCATCCTCTTAGCAGCCTCCTCACAGCTAACACTGCCGCCCAGCTTCATGTCATCCGCAAACTTGGAGATGCTGCATTTAATTCCCTCATCCAAGTCATTAATATATATTGTAAACAACTGGGGTCCCAGCACTGAGCCTTGCGGTACCCCACTAGTCACTGCCTGCCATTCTGAAAAGGTCCCATTTATTCCCACTCTTTGCTTCCTGTCTGCCAACCAATTCTCTATCCACATCAATACCTTACCCTCGATACCGTGTGCTTTAAGTTTGCACACTAATCTCCTGTGTGGGACCTTGTCAAAAGCCTTTTGAAAATCCAAATATACCACACCCACTGGTTCTCCCCTATCCACTCTACTCGTCACATCCTCAAAAAATTCTGAGATTCGTCAGACATGATTTTCCTTTCACAAATCCATGCTGACTTTGTCCGATGATTTCACCGCTTTCTAAATGTGCTGTTATCACATCTTTGATAACAGACTCTAGCATTTTCCCCACCACCAATATCAGGCTTACCGGTCTATAATTCCCCGGATTCTCTCTCCCTCCTTTTTTAAAATGCGGGGTTACATTAGCCACACTCCAATCCTCAGGAACTAGTCCAGAATCTAAAGAGTTTTGAAAAATTATCACTAATGCGTCCACTATTTCTTGGGCTACTTCCTTAAGCATTCTGGGATGCAGACCATCTGGCCCTGGGGATTTATCTGCCTTCAACTACCTTCAATTTACCGAACACCACTTCCCTACTAACATGTATTTCCCTCAATTCCTCCATCTCACTAGACCCTCGGCTCCCTACTATTTCCAGAAGATTATTTATGTCCTCCTTAGTGAAGACAGAACCAAAGTAGTTATTCAATTGGTTTGCCATGTCCTTGTTCCCTGTGATCAATTCACCTGTTTCTGACTGTAAGGGATCTACATTTGTCTTAACCAATCTTTTTCTTTTCACATATCTATAAAAGCTTTTACAGTCAGTTTTTATGTTCCCTGCCAGCTTTCTCTCATAATCTTTTTTCCCTTTCCTAATTAAGCCCTTTGTCGTCCTCTGCTGGACTCTGAATTTCTCCCAGTCCTCAGGTGAGCTGCTTTTTCTGGCTAATTTGTATGTTTCTTCTTTGGAATTGATACTATCCCTAATTTCCTTTGTCAGCCATAGGTGCACTACCTTCCCTGATTTATTCTTTTGCCAAACTGGGATGAATAATTGTTGTAGTTTATCCATGCAATCTTTAAAGGCTTGCCATTGCATATTCACTGTCACCCTTTCAGTATCATTTGCCAGTCTATCTTAGCTAATTCACATCTCATACCTTCAAAGTTACCCCTCTTTAAGTTCAGAACCTTTATTTCTGAATTAACTATGTCACTCTCCATCTTAATGAAGAATTCCACCATACTATGGTCACTCTTATCCAAGGGGACTCGCACGACAAGATTGCTAACTAACCCTTCCTTATTGCTCAATACCCAGTCCAGAATGGCCTGCTCTCTAGTTGATTCCTCGACATGTTGGTTCAGAAAACTATCCCGCATACGTTCCAAGAAATCCTCTTCCTCAGCACCCTTACCACTTTGGTTCACCCAATCTATATGTAGATTGAAGTCACCTAGGAGGGATCTCATTGAAAACTATTAAATATTGAAAGATCTAGATAGAATGGGGGTGGTGAGGATGTTTCGAATAGTGGGAGAATCTAAGACCAGAGGGCACAGCCTCAAAATGTAAGGACATCCCTTTAGAGATGAGGAGGATTTTTTTTTCAGTGAGAGGGTGTGAATATGTGGAATTCATTGCCACAGAGGGCTATGGACACCAAGCCATTCGATTATCTGGCCTGCACATGCAGGTTTCTCCCAGTCTGCACCCAACTAATAGGAATTGCCTGCCACTTGTTTCCAAATCATCACCTGCAGCCTTTTTCAACCTAGATCTCATCCAAAATCCTTGTTCACTCATCAAACCAGCCAGCCACTACCACTTACTCCTTTGTTCATCTTATTGCCTTGTCATGTTAAGTATCTGTTCTCTCTTGTTTTGTGGCTCTTGTGACATGATATTTTGTAGTTTATTAGTAAGATATTGTTTACTGCTAAATAGTCACTGGTGCTCTGCTTTTGAGTCAAGCATCCCCTACTTTTCCTGATAGGATGAGTGAACCAATGATTGACCCAGCAAAGTATGCCCGCCTAAAGGAAGTCTTTGACAGGAGCACACAATGCTGAAGCAGCAGGAAACCATTGAGTATCTGCTTCCCACTCTAAACCAACTCTCCATCTCATTACAGCAACCCCATGCCAGCCAACCTCCTCCTTCCCTTGGAGCCCCAAATTCTGATGCTTTGACTGATCTCCCACACAATGCCACCACTTCCATTTTGATTGTGTCTTACACTTCAAGCTCCAGCCACGTCAGTATGTTACAGGCTGAGCCAAAATTGCCTTCGTCAATTCTCCCTTGACTGGGTGAGCTCTGACTTGGCTGCTTCTAACTGGGACAATAAAACCACCATTTGGATTAAATATGAATCTTTTACTGCTGGGATCTCTTGGGTTTTTGACCATCAGGGAAGTGGATGGGAGGCAATGGGCCGGATACTTCACCTGCATCAAGACTCACATTCAATGCTGGATTACACTGTGGATTTCTGGACCGTGCAATGGAGAGTGGCTGGAATGCAAAATCACTGTTGATCCATCACGGCGTCTTGGAGCGTTTGAAAGATGAGCTGTCTACCAGGGAGATGCCAATGACTTAGAAAGCCTTATCACTCTGCCTCTCTGAATTGACAAGCATCTTATGGAACAACCCTACAGATCATCAGCCAGAATCCCATTTCTGTTCCCAGAACAACTTAAGGCTGCAGGACCTCAAGAGCATAATTATCGGGGAAAGAAACAACTGGTGCACTTACTGCGGAGCCAGCGATCACTCACGCATTAAATGCCCACTGCATCGGGAAACAGCACCAGCAGGTGGAAATGAGGGGCTTTCTAACGGGAAGCTGCCCTGGCCTCTCATTCCAGCACCATAGCCCAATTCACTCTCTCTATCATCCTCCACACCCTGATGGATCTAAATGCACAGGGAGCTCTGGTGGATTCTCACAACTTTCTGGACTGGACATGGACTCCCTACTGATCCTATCTCGCACCCCTTCTGCATCACAGCCATTGACAAAATGTCCCTTGGGGTCTGTATTGGTCAGAGTGCACACACAGCCTGTGAACATGAGCATTGGAGAGGACCATATGTTCATCAAGTTCTTCCTTATTGACTCGCCCAACACCCCTTTCATCTTGGTTTACCCATGGCTCTTTATTCGTGGCCCTCACTTCGCCTGGTCATCCAGTTCACTGCTGAGTTCAGGACTAACCTGCCAGACGCCCTGCCCACAACCTCAGCTGACTTCACCCCTTAAGTCCAAAGAGACCACAGATGCAGGATTCTTCTTCAAAAAGAAAGATGGTGGTCTTCGGCCCTGCAACAACTTCTGTAGACTCAACAAAATCACCTTGATGGATAGCACATTTGACACACTCCACAGGGCCCACTTCTTCACCAAACTGGATCTATGGAGTGTGTACAACCTTGTCCGCATCTGCCAGGGGGATGAGTGGAAGATAACTTTCATAACACCCACTGCCTACTATGAATACCTGGTGATGCCTTTCGGACTTTCCAACAGCCCAGCTGTTTTCCAAGCCTTCATCAATGAGATTTGCTACACGGCTATGTGTCTGCCTAACTCAAAGATATACTCATCTTCTCCAAAGCCCACATTTGTCATGTCTGATCAGTCCTTCAGCATTTCCTTGAAAACCAACTGTACTGCAAGTTTGAGAAATGCCAGTTCCACAGCCCAGTCATTTCCTTCCTGGGTTACGTCCTTTCACCCCAAGGCATAACCATGGACCCAGAGAAAGTGTGTGCTGCTATTGAATGACCCTAAGCGCACTCCCTCAATTAGCAACAGCGCTTCTTGGGCTTCTCCAACTTCTACCGCTATTTCATCAGGAACTAAAATCTCTCCTCTCACTTCCCTCACCAAATCATCAGTCTTATGGGGGCTGCCACTAACTATGGTTTCAAGGAGCTCAGGAGATGCTTCACCAGTACTCCCATTCTCTGCCATCCGAACCCCTACAGACCTTTTGTGGTAGAGGTGAATGCATATGATATTGGCAATGGGCCCATCCTCTCCCAGTGGAGACTAGATGGGAAGATACAACCTTGTGCTGCCTTCTCACAGAAGTTTAACTCAACACCACACTGTTATGGAGTAGGAGACAGGGAGCTACTCACCATTAAATGGGCTTTGGAGGAATGGAGACATTGGCTGATGGGAAACACTGCGTCCTTCCTGATCTGGACTGACCACCAGAACCTCATATCCATTCAACAGATCCATCAACTCAACCTATGTCAGGCTTGCTGGACACTTTTCTTCAAGAAATTAAACTTCACCATTTCCTACTGACCAGGATCCAAGAACACTAAGGTGGATGCCCTGTCATTACAGTTCAACCCAACTGAAACAGAGATTGACACTCAGCCCATCATTCCATCCTCCTAGATCCTCACCCCGATCATCTAGGACCTTGAGAACCAGATTTGTCAGGCCCTACAGCACAGTCCTGCTCCAACAAACACACCTAACAATTTCACGTGCGCTCTGAAGCGCTCCAGTGGACCCACTCCTCACCCTTTTCTGGCCATCCAGGTGCACGGCAGGCCATGGATATTCTGCAACACCAGATCTCGTGGCCCACCATGATCACAGAGGTACGTTAGCTCATCAGTGTCTGCCCGCGATGTGCCCAGTTCAATGCCTCCAACCAGCGGTCATCTGGGCTCCTGTGTCAAACCAGGGTACACAATTTGTTTCCCACTTCTAGCTAGACTTCTGCACTCTCCTCCACACCACAGTGAGTTTGCCATCTGGCTTTCATCCACAGACCAATGGACAATCAGAAAGAGTCAATCAGCAAGTGGAGCAGTTTCTGTGATGCTTTGTCACCGACAACTCTTCCACATGGAAGAAATACCTGCTCTGTGCTGAGCTGTCCCACAATCTACACACCTCCTCTGCCATGGGTATGTCACCCTGTGAAGTGTTTCATGACTACCAACCTCCATTGTTCCCCACGGAAGAGCCAATGGTGGATGTCCTGTCTGCCAGACCCTGGTTCACCAATGCCAGAATACTTGGAAGGGGGCATGGAGGGCTGTCATAGCTGCCAATCTACTGTGTCAGCCTAACCGTTGTTGACGCCCAGCCAGACTACTCTGGCCTGGGGAACATGTCTGGCTCTCCACCCGAGATCTGCCCCTGCGCATCGACTTATGCAAGCTCTTGGCCCCAGTTCATTGGTTCCTTTAATGTTATCCATTACATCAACCCAGTCACCTATCATCTCCAGTTACCACTGACCCTCAGGATCACACCTACCATTCACATGTCCTTACTCAAGCCCATGGTCCATGGGCCACTTAACCCACCTGAGCCTGCACCTCCAGATCCAAGGACGGTGGAAGGTAGTTCAGTGTACATGGTCCACTAGTTGATGGATTCATATAATCCTGGACAGGGTGTGCAGTACTTGGTCAACTGGGAAAGGTACGGAGAGGAGAGGTCTTGGGTACCACCCAGTTTCATCTTGCATCCATCGCTCTACGAAGAGGCAAATACAAGGAAATCTGCAGATGCTGGAATTTCAAGCAACACACATAAAAATTGCTAGTGAACGCAGCAGGCCAGGCAGCATCTATAGGAAGAGGTACAATCGATGTTTTTGGGCCAAGACCCACGAAACGTCGATTGTACCTCTTCCTATAGATGCTGCCTGGCCTGCTGCATTCACCAGCAATTTTTATGTGGGTTGCTTTACAAAGAGTCCCATTAGACCCATCTGGATTGCCCTTGGCAGTTGGGTGCTGGCTGTGAGGGGGTGGGGTGGTATCTTGTCAGGCCTGCACAACAGGCATATCTCTGTCTCTGCCCAGCTAACAGGAATCACCTGGCACTCATTTCCAGTTCATCACTTGCAGCCTCATCCACAATCCTTGATTACTCATACAAACCAGCTAACCTCAACCAGTTGTTTCTAGCCTTCACTTACTTTGTTGAGTTGAGTACCTGTTGTCTCTTGTTTTGTGGCCCCTTGTGGCTTATTATTTTGCAGTTAATTAGTAAAATATTGTTTACTGCTAAATTGTCTCAGTTGTGCTGCTTTTGGGTCAAGCATCCTCTACTTTTCCTGACATGTATATTTAAAGAAGAGGTTGATAGGTTCTTAATTAGTTGGGGTGTCAAAGATTATGGGGAGAAGTCAGGAGAATGAGGTTGAGAGGGAAAATAAATCAGTCACGATTGTAAGGTGAAGCATACTTGATTGTCCAAATAGCAAATTCTGATTCAGGTCTTATGGGCTTCTTTGGTGGATTTGAGATGTGTGGCCCTCCAGCAACTGAAAACAGGAGTTGGGATCTGGTGTAATCGGGGCACACCATCTGTTTGTGAGTTCAGATCTGAAATCATGGTTAGGGGAGTTGTCATTTCTACAGTTTATGGGTGAGAGCTGAAAGTAAATTACAAGAAGTACCTGAGAGGAGTATCAATCAGACACAGTGGAATGAAAATGTCTCTGTATGTGTGACCAATGATGATGACTCTGAGGGTAATGTGGAATAAATGTCCACACATAGCAAATAAGGTCGCTACAGTCACAAGTTTGATACATACCAGGAAGATCCTAACGTAATTTTTGGAATGATTCAAACTGCCAAGAAAATGGCTAACAATGCATTTTACTCCATCCAAAGTACATTTTCAATGGCATAGATCTGAGATAAACAGTGCTAAACAATCCTAGTTCTATTGTTAGATCATATATAAAAAACATAATGTTTGGGCATTTAGCTGTAGGAAAGTTGGAGCTTGTATTTCCTACATTACTGCAGTGATGTTTCAAAAGTACTTCGGTGAAATGAAATACAATTAAAATTACCTTTCCTCTTGCTCTTTTTTAGCAAGGTAGCAATTCAAATTTCCTTGGAGTACTGGAAAATTTAGGAATGATACTTGGCTCCAATATTCCTTCATTAGCCGAGACCTGCTGCTGCAAAATTGTTACACGAATATCAAAGGAATGCAAAATTGTCAACCTCTCCCACTGTATCAAAGGGCCTGCTAATGTTTGACACCATAGCTTAGACAAGAAAGAATTATGAACTGGACTTAAAATAGAAGTGTATGGGCTGGGTCCTCTCCTCTCTGGTTCTTTGAAGAAAGGAGCATAGAACATTGGGCAATATTGCATGTAAATCCAAAATAAAAAAAAATGATCAAGGTGAAATTTTTGGCCTAAAGGGCTGGATTTATTCCAGAAGTAAATCAGATCTTTCTGGTGTTCAAGCTGCTTTTAATAGAAACTTCCATTCATACAGCAACTGGTTTCTAAAACTCTAGTTTTAAAATTATCACTGTTGATATAAACACAAACATTAAGTTTGAAGTGGTTTTCAAAGAATATATTTGAAAATAGCCCATCATAATTGTTCCCGTCATTGGCAGCAATATTATGATCATCACCTTCACCTCTCAACATAATTTTTGAGGGGAAAACACAACAAACCACATGTATGTATGTGTTAGAAGAGATAAGCAGATGCAACATCATTGTAGAATTCTGTCAATAAGCGGCCAAGAATAACTAGGCTTAGATTTTTCAAACCAGCTTGAAATTGTTTAATGGAACATGAGCTCCAATGTAGCAAACCAGAACCAAATGGTCACAGAGTGCATTGTTTTCCAAAAAATGTTACACCATCCTTTTAGAAGCAGAATATGTTGCAACCGATTTACAAATATATGACTCACAACATCAAGAGAACTTAATCAAAGTATTATACTTGAAGTAGTACAAACCATTATTGGGTGATGGTATTACCTATGATCCAAACAGCAGCTAGTATAATTTACATAAGAACATACAGTACATAGGAAACAGGAGCAGAATCAAGCCAGCTGGCTTTTCAAGCATGTTCCATCATTCAATGCAATCATGACCAATTCATTCTTGGCCTCAACACCATTTTTGCTCTCTCCCATATTTCTTGACTTCATTGTGGATTGAATATTTATTTGTTTATATCTTGAACATAATCAATGACTCTGTCTCCTCAGCTCTCTGGAAAATAGGGAATTCCAAACTGAAAAAAATCCCCTCCCTTTGTGCTGGCGATATATGACGACGTTTTGCAGACACTTAACAAAACTATTATCTTTTTAAATGTTTTTTGGAAGACAATCGCTGCAATCTGCAGCCTGTAATTCCCCTTTGGGAATTGTGCTTTTGAACCATATATACATCCTGGAATTTTTGTGGTATCTTGAAGGATTCAGCGAACTGGACTCTCAAGAATGCAGGTACAGTCGTGTTGGTCATTTCTGCAGCATACTTCAGGCCAGATTGAAGCAGTGGCATACAGGCCTGAGGGCAAAAAATGAACCAAAGTTTAGTTGATTTAAATGCTGAGCCAGATTAAAAGATTAAGACGTCGAGGCTGAGGGGGAAGGATGAACCGGTGTTCAGCTCACTACTCCATGAGGCTTTACTCACCTCAGCACTGAACCAACTCTGTAGCTGTGGCTTGCAGCCATTGGAAATTGCCTCAGCACTGAACTAGTTCCATAGCTGTGGACTCACTGTAGTTTATGTTCTGTCTATAGCTTTTTTTTTACTGTTTGCACAATTTGCTCTTTTTTCACACATTGAATGTTTTATGGTCTTTGTTGTGTGGGGTTTCTCGTGGATTCTATTGTGTTTTTTTGTTTTGTGGTTGCCTACAAGAATCTCAAGGTTGAACTTTGAACTTTTGAACTTCTCTGCTCTGTTTCCAACATGAGCACATCTCTTCTTAAATATGGAGACCAAAGAGGAGGCATACTCAAGGCATGAGCTCATCATTGCCCTGTGAAGTTGCATTGAAACTTCCATACTTTCATAGTTCAAACACCTGGCAATAAAGGCTAACGTTCCATTAATCTTTGTAATTACATTCTATGCATGCAATCTTTTTGTTTCGCTGGAGGTCTCAGATCTCTTGTACCATAACATTTTGCAGTCTCAATCTTTTAAATAACATGCTTGTTCATTCTTCCTTCCAAAGTGCATAATCTCATATTTTCCCATATTATACCCCATCAGTCAACTTTCACATCTAACCAACACACATCAAAGTTGCTGGTGAACGCAGCAGGCCAGGCAGCATCTATAGGAAGAAGCGCAGTCGACATTTCAGGCCGAGACCCTTCGTCAGGACTTATGGATTATATACAGTTGAGGTTTCAGGACAATCTCTGAGCACCCCAGTAGTTACTGATGCCAATCTGAAAATGAGCTATTTATCCTGACTTCCTGTCTTCTATTAATTGACCATTTCCCTACCAGTGTCAAAATTTCAGGCTTGAATATTTCAGAGTACGCACAGGAAGCTAAACTGAACCAAATTTCATAAATGAGAATTGACTAAAAAATGCCTCTCCAGCAATGAAATAAAAGTAACATGAATCTCTTGAAAATAATAAACTGGAAGGCTTGCAACAAAAAGCTGACATTGTACTAAATGAAGAAAATACTCAAAGTAGCAGGCTGAGTAGCATCTGTAGAGAGAGAACCAAACTGAATTATGTTAGGTTGCATTCCAACATCTTTTATGCCAGACAGGTTCCATTTTCACAGACGTCTATAAGTCAATTTTGTTCATAAGTCAGAAAACATCACTCACTCCGGTAACCACTCCTCCACAGTATGTAATGAATGTCATCAGAAGTACATTAGACTAAAAAGAAAGAATGATTACTATAAGTGGAGAGCAAAAGGGAACTCATTCTGCTATTCACAGGAAGAAAAGTATGTGTGTGAATATGTATATATGTATATGTGTGTGTATGTATGTATGTGTATGTATATATATATAAAACCAACAATTTTTAACTTAATAATATTATGAGAGCTTGTTCACATGAAGGGGTGTCTGAAGATTATCAACCCTGGAATGTCCTGTAGATGATGCATCTGTCATTCCACTCCCTAGAAGGATTCATTGATGAGAGTGGGTTTAATTTCTCCCCATACAGTCTTATCATTAACACAACCTAAGTTAATCCATTTATATTGAACGCTACAGCTATTTTCTTTGCTTTGCTGTATTTCACCTCTAGTTTGATCCCACATAGAATCCGGTGGTGGATTCCAGGCTTTTAGATTGCCAGTCTGTCCCTTGTACCATTCATTTCATTGAGGTAACTTCTTGCAGAATGCAAATGGTAAAATTGTTTTAGATTGGATTGATGTTTTTTGAATTATTATTGTGTTAATTTCTAAATTTTTGCTTAATGACTATTTTTTGCAAGCTTTTAATCCTTAATGCAATTAGAGTCATAGAGTCCTATAACAGTACAGCACAGAAACAGGCCCTTCAGCACATTTAGTCCATGCTAAACCACTGATTTGCCTAGTCCCATCGACCTGCACCTGGACCGGAGCCCTCGATATCACTCACATCCATGAAGTAGCCAGGGTTCTCTTAAATGTTGAAATCACACCCACACCCACCACTTACGCTAGCAGCTAGTTCCACACTTGCACCACCCTCTGAGTGAAAAAGGTCCTTTTTGTGTTCCTCTTAAACAGTTTCAACATAACATTCCAACTCCTGTACTCAATACTTTGATCCATGAAGGCCAATGTGCCAAAAGCTTTCTTTACAACCCTATCTACCTGTGGCACCACTTTCAATGAATTTATGGACCTGTATTTCCGTATCCCTTTGTTCTACCAGACTCCTCAGTACCCTGCCACTCTCTGTGTAAAGCCTACCTTGGTTGGTTCTCACAAAGTGCAACACATCACATTTGTCTGCATAAGCTTTATCTGCTGTTTTTCAGACTATTTTTCCAGCTGGTCCAGATCTGCTGCAATCTTTGCTAGTCTTCTTCGCTGTTCACTACACCCCCAACCTTGGTGTCATCTGTAAATTTATTGATACAGTTAACCATGTTATCATCCAGATCACTGGTAGAGATGACAAACAGCAAATGGATCCCTGCGGCACAGACCTCCAGTCAAAGAGGCAACCATTTAGTACCACACCCTGGCTTCTCATAAAGCTAATGTCTAATACAACTTACTACCTCATTTTGACTGTTGAGTGATTGAACCTTCTTCACCAACCTCCTATGTGGGACTTTGGAAAAGGTCTTGCTAAAATCCATGCAGACAACATCCACCGCCTTGCCTTCATTAACTTTCCTAGTAAATTTCTCAAAACATTCTTTAAGACCTACCACACACAAAGCCATCCTGATAAATCAGTCCCTGTCTATCCTAATACTTACATATTGTATATGGTCCCTTAGAATAACTTCCAATAACTTCCCCTCTACTGATGTCTAGCCTATAATTTCCTGGTTTATTCTTAAAGCCTTTCTTAAACAACATTTGCTATCATGCAATCCTCTGGCACCTCACCCTCTGCTAGGGCCCCTGCAATTTTTGCACTACCCTCCTACAGGGTCTGAGGGAACACCTTGTCAGGTCCTGGGGATATATCCACCCAAAATTACATTGGTTTTATTCATTTTTAAACATTGAATATTTGAATCATGCAAATCTTTAAAAACCCTCACAGGTTCCTCAAACATTCGGATGTGAGCACTTCAGTA
This sequence comes from Mobula hypostoma, assembly GCF_963921235.1. Lineage (NCBI taxonomy): Eukaryota > Metazoa > Chordata > Chondrichthyes > Myliobatiformes > Myliobatidae > Mobula > Mobula hypostoma. The sequence goes on from NC_086128.1 coordinate 45,290,184, forward strand.
GAATCCACCAGAGGACTACTCAGCACAAAGGACTCCCTGCATCTCACAGAAGGTGTTTGGGCAAAGAGCATAGGAAGTGATTGAAGTAGAGGGCTCAGTGAAATACAAATCAAATCACTGTTCAAAGTAAATTTTATATCAAATTACGTGTACTGTATGTCACCATGTACAGCCCTGAGATTCATTTTCTTGTGGGTATTCACAGTAAATACAAGAAACACAATAGAATCAATGAAAGACCACCCCAACAGGATGGACAAACAACCAATATACAAAAGACAACAAACCAAAAATACAAAAAGAAATAATAATACTATTAATAAATAAATAAGCAATAAATAGAGAACATGGGATGAAGAGTACTTGAAAGTGAGTCCACAGAATGTGGGAACAGGTCATGATGGGGCGAACGAAAGTGAGTGAAATTGCCCCCTCTGGTTCAAGAGCCTGATGGTTGAGGGGTAAATCTGTTCATGAACCTGGTGGTGTGGGTCCCGAGGCTCCTGTACCTCCTACCTGATGGCAGCAGAGAGCATGGCCTCGATAATGTAGGTCCTTAATGGATGGTGTTATCCTGCAACAGTGCTCCATGCAGATGTGCTCAATGTTGGGGAGAACTTTACCTGTGATGGACTGAGCTGTATCCATTACTTTTTGTAAGCATTTCCGATCAAGGTCACTGTTGTTTCATTGCCAGGCTGTGATGTAACCAGTCAATATACTCTCCACCACATATCTATAGAAGTTTGTCAAAGTTTCAGGTGACATGCCAAACCTTTGCAAACTTCTAAGAAAGTAGAGGTGCTGTTGTGCTTTCATCATAATGGCACTTACGTGCTGGACCCAAGGCAGATCCTTTGGAATGAAAACACCAAGGAATTTAAAGTTGCTGACCCGCTCCACCTCTGATACCCTGATGAGAACTGGCTCATCGACCTCCAGTTTCCTCCTCCTAAAGTCAGTAATCATCTCCTAGGACTTGCTGACATTGAGTACGAGGGGGTTGTTGTGGCACCACTCAGCCAGATTTTCAATCTCCCTCCTCTTTGCTGATTTATCACCAAGTTTGATTCAGCCAACAACACTGGTGTCATCAGAAAATTTAAATATGGCATTGGAACTTTGCTTAGCCACACGGTTATAAATATTAAAAAAAAAACAGGGGCTAAGCACACAGCCTTGTGGTGCACCTGTGCTAATAGAAATTGTGGCAGTGATTTTGCCAATCCAAACTGACTGAGATATGCAAGTGAAGAAATCAAAGATCCAGTTGCACATGGAGGTATTGAGCCCAAGGTTTTGGAGCTTATTGATTAGTTTTGAGGGGATGATGGTATTGAATGCCAAGCTGTAGTCAATGAAGACTATCCTGACGTACACATCTTTGATGTCCAGGTATTCCAGGGTTGAGTGAAGAGCCAATGAAATGGCATCTGCTGTTGATCTGTTGTGATGATAGGCAAATTGGATTGGGTCTAGGTCGCATCTCAAGAAGGAGTGGAAAGGTTCTATCACCAACCTTGCTGACAATCAGTGCTGGTGCATCTCAAAGGTGCATGCTTAGTCCACTGCTCTACTCTCTCGGCACTCACCACTGTGTGGCTAGGTACAACTCAAATTTGTCAATGACACAGCTATTGTTGGCAGGATTTCAGAAAGTGACGAGGAAGTGTACAGGAGTGAGGTGGATCAGCTGGTTGAGTGGTGTCACAACAACAACCTTGCACTTAATTTCAGTAAGACCAAGGAATTGATTGTGGACTTCAGAAAGGGGAAGTTGAGGGAACACACACCAATCCTAATTGAGGGGTCAGTAGTGGAAAAAGTGAGCAGTTTCAAGTTCCTGGGAGTCAATGTCTCCGAAGATCTACCCTGAGCTGAACATATTGATGCAATTACAAAGAAGGCACAACAGCAGCTATATTTCATTCAGAGTTTGAGGAGACTTTGTATGTCACTAAAGACTCTCACAAGTTTTTACAGGTTCCATCAGTATTACGAAAAATTATTTGCATCTCAATCTGATGTACCGACGGGGAGCGTGCACACATTTCTGGAAACCTGTAGGCTACTTTCACTCAATCTGACAGAGTGTCGGGCTTTGGAAGCAGAGATTACAAATGACAAAATAGTAAAAACAATAAGATCCCTGAAAAATGGCAAGAGTCCAGGTTCGGATGGAATAGGTAATGAGTTTTATAAGAAGTTTAGGACTTACTAGCACCTTATATGGTAAGGATGCATAGAAAGTCGTTTGAAATTGGCAGGTTACCCCAAACCCTGAATGAGACCATTATCACGCTTATTCCGAAGAAGGACAAGACCCAGAGGAGATAGGATCTTATAGGCCGATTTCACTGCTAAATTTGGATCCGAAAATTTTGGCTAAAACGCTGGCAAGGAGACTCAATCAGCAGATAAATAAATTAGTACACTCAGATCAAACTGGGTTTATCCCTAAAAGGAATTCTTTCCATAACATCAGGCACCTTCTTAATATAATGCATTCCCCAAGACTTCCTAAGGAAGACCTTATAATATTAAGTTTAGATGCTGAGAAAGCATTCGACCAAGTGGAATGGCAATACCGCTATGAGGTTTTGAAAAAATTTGGAATGGGAGACAAATTTATAACTTGGATTAAGCACTGTGCAGTAACCCTCGTGCTAAAATACTAATTAATCAGACCCTCTCAGAACCATTCAGTTTGAACAGGGGCACAAGACAGGGCTGTGCATTAAGTCGCTTATTGTTTGCGTTGGCCCTGGAACCACTGGTGGAGAATATACGTTCTCACCCCGAAATCTATGGGTACAATACAGAATATACTATCAACAAAATTTCCCTTTATGCGGATGATGTTTTGTTGTTTGTAACAAAACCAAATATAAGTATTCCAGTTTTGCTGGAAATAGTCAATTTATTTGGCACTTTCTCAGGGTATAAGATTAATTGGGGGAAAAGTGAATTATTCCCGGTCTGAATAGAAGAACAGGAGGGGTTTAAATAATTTCCATCCAAAATAACCCTTGAGAAGTTTACTTACCTTGGAATTGCAATAACCAGAAAGTATATTTCTCTATTTGAAGTGAATTTTACCTCTCTAATTGAAAAGATTAAAAAGAAAATAGAATTTTGGAAGGCACTCCCAATTTCTTTAGTGGGTAGAGTAAATGCAGTCAAGATGATCTTTCTTCCCCAACTGCTCTATCTATTTCAGAATCTGCCCCTCCATCTTACCAAAACATTTTTTAAAGGATTAGATTCGATAATTCTACCTCTCATATGGAATTATAAACCCCATCGAATTACGAAAGAGCATCTCTGCAAGAATAAGACTAGTGGGGGGCTGGCACTACCCAACTTCATTTTTTATTACTGAGCTGCTAACGTTAGCCATATAGCATACTGGATAGATGATACAGTTGTACTTCCCGGATGGCTGGAGATGGAGCCTGAGGATTGCCCACCATATTCCATAGGGGCAATCATCATGTCCCCTATCTGGTTAAATAAAGCCTGTTATAGAGGCAATCCCATTATCCATAGTACCATACAGATGTGGAGACAAATGGGGAAGCATTTGAAACTCAGAACACTATCTTTCTTTGTACCTATATCAGCGAACCCCTCTTTTATCCCCCTCATGTATAGATGGGGCCTTTGATGCATGGCTAATAGGGATGTATTAGTTGGAGACTTACACATACAGGGGATTTTTGCGTCATTTCGGCAGCTCCAGGACAAATTCGGATTGCAAAAGAGTCATTTTTTCAGGTATCTCCAGCTAAGACACTATATAAAGATCACATCTTTCTGGTTTTGAGATGGCAGAACCTGATAAATTAGATAATCATTTAAGATCATGTTTAAGGGCAGAACACATCATCGCCTATCTGCATGATGACATACAAAGCAATTGCTATACAACAATGGATAATATTAAAAAAGAGTGGGAAAAGGAGTTGGGTACAGAGATAGAGGAGGTTATATGGAATGAGGCTTTGGAGTATGTTAACTCCCGTTCCATCAATGCCAGGCATTCATTAATACAATTTAAAATCCTACATAGACTACACTACTCAAAAGTAAGGATTCATAAAATATTCCCAGACGTGTCCCCAATGTGTGAGAAAGGAAAGTCCTCAGAAGCAAATTTGTTACATAGTTATGCATAATGTCCCAGGATACAAGAGTATTGGAAACAAATATATAAGGTCCTTTCGAAGGTACTAAAGGTTCAGATAATACCAGACCCCATTTTAATAATTTTTGGAACTTCTGCGAGGTCAAATAAATTCCAGGCTACCCAGCAACAACTCCTGACCTATGGCATACTTAATGGAAGGAAACTCATACTGATATTCTGGGAAAAGGAGGAAACTCCATCACTCAGACAATGGCTGGCTGCATTAATGGATACTCTGCATCTAGAGAGGATAAGGTACGTTATCAAGGACAGACTCAAGAAATTTGAAAAAATCTGGCAACCATTACTGTTGTATTTAGAAGAGACCAACAGCTGAACTAAGTGTGGGGTCAGTAGGACCTAAACAGCACGTACAGGAGGGGTGAGGGGAGGGTAGGGCTGGGGAGGGGAAAGGAGATGAGGTGGTAGCGTTTCCTTTTCTTTTTGCTTGTTTACTACACATATGTTCATTTGATTTTCATTATGTTGTTATAAGAAAGAAAAGAAAAAGGAAGCATTGTACTTTAGGACATTGTCTGTTGTGGTTAAGCTGATGTTGCTTCACAATGAAAACATTTGAAACAACAACAATTTTTTACAGGTGTACCGTGGAGAGCATTCTAACTGGTTGCATCACCATCTGGTATGGAGGGGGAGAGGCCACTAGACAGGATCAGACAAAGCTGCAGAAAGTTGCCAACTCAGCCAGATCCATCATGGACACTGGCCTCCCCTGCATCGAGGACACCTTCAAAAGGTGATGCCTCAGAAAGCTGGCAACCATCACCCAGGACATGCCCTCTTCTCATTGCTACCATCAAGGAGGAGATACAGGAGCCTGAAGACACACACCCAATGTTTTAGGAACAACTTTTCCCCCTCCTCCATCAAAGTTCTGAATGGACATTGAACACATGAAAACTGCCCCACTATTTGATTGCTTTCTTTTTGCACTACTTCATTTAATTTTATATATATATATAATTCTAAGTTATAGGATTTATTATTATTATTATGTTTTGCAGTGAACTGCTGCTGCAAAACAACAAATTTCATAACATATGGCAGTGGCATTAAACCTGATTGTGATTCTGATCCTGATACAAGAGACTGCCAATGCTGGAATCTAGAACAACAAACGGTCTGCTGAAGGAAATCAATGTGGTGAACAGTATATGTGTGATAGAAATGACCTATCAATGTTTCAGAATGAAACCCTGCATCAGGACCCTGTTTCCATCCCGGGCTTCAGGCATTACACTTTATCATGTGCAAAAGTTGCAGAAGTGAGCAGAGTAAGCTAAAACCACTTTTAACCTGAAATGTCCACAAGGAAAAGACCATGATTAGCCAATTCCCTGTACACTGTCAAAGTAATATTGTAATTCTGATAAAGTTGGGCATATAGGTGTCTCAACTGGTCAAGTTTGATGAAAATCTTCTAAGGACAAAGCATTCACTAGTGCTTTGTTGTTTTTGGTCAGATTTGGTGAGGAATGTATAGGTGAAATGAGGGTTGTGTACATGAGGGGTAATTGTGCAGGCATGCATCATGAGTGGGATGGAGGCGAAGGAGTAAGTAAATAATTTAAAGAGCTATCTAAATCAGGTTCCTTGCATGTCAGGTGGCTTGGGAAGAAACTTCACATGCTTGTTGGAAACTTGTTTCTGCAGGAAAGTTGTTAGTCACTCCAAAACAAATAGAAATCTTGTATGTGATGATCAGATGTGCATTGCTTCTTGGACTTCTGGTTCCCAGTTATTCAATAACCCTTAAAATTCTCCAACAAGTTTCCAAATACTTGCATATTACTAACAACCAAGACGTTACTTCATTTCTGGCCTCCTGGTCATCCCTAATTTTAGTTGGTGGCCAAACCAAATATCAGGAAAACTGTCAGTATCAAGAAACATATTTGAGCTATAGAACTTAATTTTTCAATCTCTCTGTCTCCCATAGATTCTCTCATTTAAAATGCTTCATATAATCAATCTGTTTTGCTAACTTTTTGGTCATCTGTCCCAATATCTCCTTATGATTCAGTCTCATAATTATGTTCTGTGAATTATATTCAGTTGTTTTTCTATGTCAGCAACACTGTATAAATGGAAGCTGTTGTTATACCTTTAGGGCAGAAAGTAAATCTTGTTTCAGTTTAGCCTAACCATTGTTGGCCCTAAGGTACATACAAGCCTGTAATTTTTTGAATTAACCTAACCACCAAATTAAGCCAGATTTCCCTAAGAAACATATTAGCCAGAAAGTAAACCATACGTTAAACAAACAAATTAGTACACACAATCACAGCCTCTGGAATCCTACACTGCAGGTTGTTCCTCATTTAATATACATTTCCTCAGTGTACAGACTCATTTCAAAGGATATTTTGTTGGCTGTGAATCATATTAGAATATTTTGCGTCAATAGATTACATTACAGAAATATATGTCTGTCTCTCTATTATATTTAAATATTAGAGATAGAGCAGTCAAATTAACATTTATACACACTTGTAAATGTTCTTCTTGTTAAATAATGAAAACCATTCGGATACCACAAAGATGTATTAAACATATAGAAGGGAATGTATTTATTAGTGAGAAAATAAGAAGAGAATATGACTTCTGTCTTTGTTGTTCTTGAAGTTCTTTGGTATACATTCGCAGCCTACTCTGAACTACTCCCAATTCAGTAACCCTCCAATAAATGAGGCAGAATAATGTCAAAAATTATTGAAAATCTTAAAAGGAGATTTCACAGAATTGACAAGAGTTACAAAGGAGATTATATATTGTATTAAATTATATAGTTTATGTAGTTTTACATACAGCTAAATATGTATCATTGATAGTTGGTTTCTGTTCAACCAGCAATAGCATAGTGCTTTTATGGGCTTATTGTGTGTCACTCTTTAGATCCTTGGCAGACACCATTTTGATTGATCACTGTAAGGGTTTTGTTTTCAGACATTTACACTCAGTGGGCTTTATGAAAAAATGCAATTCCTTAATGATCACACTCAGCCTCTTATTTTTAGTAAATTAAAATATAACAGACTTATTGTAACAATGCTCAGATATACCCAAAGATATGGCATTATACAGTAATTTTACAGAACGTTCTGTGCCAAGCTGAGCAAGCACTATTGATGCTTTCATTTTATTGATATTTTGTGAATTTCTTTGAAGCCAGGAAGTAAGCCACTGTCCGTTTAAGAAAGTGCAATTGTTTGCTAGAAATGTTTGTTTTTGTTATACTGAATAATTCAAATCCAGTTAAACTTTCCTTCCACATACAGAGTTCAAGTGCAAGGTATCATAATTCCAAACTAAATGACCATAAAAGTGAAAATACAGGCTAAGTAATTTGAAGATATCTGAAACAAATTCATTACACAGGTGGTTATATCAGTGCCTGTAAACTCTATCTTAGTGTTGTATCAGTGCCTGTAAACTCTATCTTATTTTTGTGTGCCGCAATATTCAATTCTCCAAAGAAATAAAATGTTACAGCTGAAAACTGAAGAATGCAGGCAGTTTGGCACAATAATCAACAATTTTCTGTTCTAGTGGTCTCCAGTAATTGTGATGCTCTTGATTAGTGGGGCACCTGTAAAAAGTTGCACCTGTTAAGTGTCTTGCCCCATTACCGATTTGGTGTAGTATCCATATTCATTCCAATAAGCTGGCCACATATCTTAATGATTTTGATCATCTTAGGCAGTCCCTCAGGACTCCACCCCAGTTTAATGGCCAGTGCAGGATCTATGAACTCTTTCACAGATAGGGAGACGATGGGAAAAATGGGTAGTATTTTCTGAAATAGGTGTTCTCCTTTCACCACTTACCCAGGGACCCTATTGAGGTCCCAATACATAGCTGTGATATTTCCAGTACCATCCTAAATACTCCTTCTACCTTTTGAGAATTCATGATCTTGAGATTCTCAGTAGTCAGTGGGAATGTTGCATTTCTTTAAGGAACCTTTGAATATATTCTTCATCTTTATTTTACAGTCTGCTTGGCAATGTCCTCTGATAACAAAGCTCACTACAAGGTTTCATGAGTCAAGGTATCAGACATGAGAATGATGTAGCCTATATAATGTAGTTGACTGAAAATAATTTAATGTGTCTTAATATGGTGGTCAGGGAGAGAGGATGCTGGTATCCTTCCAATGTATTTGTTAGATTTTAATATTTTTCAATTCACTATATTCTTCAACAATTGTAAGTGCTATTCATTATGCACTTTTCCACACCTTCATTCATAGTCACAGTGAGTCAGAACTAGAATCAGAATCAAAATCCAAATCAGGTTTAATTGGCATTCTGTATGTCGTAAAATGTATTGTTTTGTGGCAGCAGTACATTTCAATACATAATAATTTTTTTAAACTGTGAATTGAAATAAGAAATATATTTTAAACATTAATTTAAATAAGTAGTGCAAAAAGAGAGCAAAAAAAAAGAAAAAAAAATTGAGCTTGCATCCACTGCTGACCTATTGTGCTGATAGGCAAATTGCAATGGTTCTCGGTCTTTGTCTTTGTTTAGGCAGGAGTTGATTCTGGCCATAACCAACTTCACAAAGCACTTCATCACAGTAGATGTGAGTGCAACTGGGCAATAGTTGTTGAGACAGCTCACCCTGCTCTTCTTGGGCACTGGTATGATTGTCGCTCTTTTGAAGCAGGTAGGAACCTCCGACTTCAGCGCTGAGAGATTGAAGATGCTCTTGAATATTCCGCCAGTTGATTGGCACAGATTTTCAGTGCGCTCCCAGATACACCATCAGGACTTGATGCCTTGCAAGGATTCACTCTCTTGAAAGATGTACTGACGTCAGCCTCTGAAACAGAGATCACAGGGTCACCAGATGTTGCTGGGATTTGTACAGCTGCAGTTTTATTCTCCCTTACAAAGTGTGCATATAACACATTGAGCTCATCTGGCAGTGAAGCATCACAGCCATTCATGATGTTAGGTTTCACCTTGTAGGAAATAATGGCCTGCAAATCCTGCCAGAGCTGAGGTGCATCTTATTCAGTCTCTAACTTTAATCAGAACTGTTCTTTCACTCTTAAAATTGCCTTCCATAGGTCATACCTGGACTTCTTGTATAGTTCTGGATTACCGGTCTTGAATGGCACAGGTTTATCCCTCAGCAGACTGTAAACCTTCTGGTTCATCCATAGCTTTTGGTTTGGGTATGTCTGGTACATTCTTGAAAGCACACAATCATCCACTCAGGTCTTGATGAAGTTGGTGACAACTGTGACATATTCACTTAGAATATTGTCCAGTCCACCAACTCAATTCCTCCTATTTGAACTCATTGGGCCTGCAGTTTCCTCAGTGTTTGGGTCCAGGAGGCTTTTTGATTTCTTGCTGAAACTACATTTGGCTTTAATGTGACCAAGTCCTGATGAAGGAAACAAAGGTGACACCACTATCACAATTACTGTGATATTGCACAGTTTTCTCGTATCTGCGTACTTTGAGCTAACCAAGCACTCTTACATTATTCAATCACAGCAGCAAATCTGTCTCCCATTTTCTAACCTAAGATTTGGGATATTAAAGAGCATGACCTATTTTCACTTTTCACCTCCTACCAAAATATCCCAAAATTGCATTATTTTGGTCTCTTAAATTCAGCAGTTAATTACTAGTTGCCTCATCTGCCATCTGATTTGCAGCTTTAAAACAGTTCATTTCTATTATTCAGTTTTATTGTTAATTGAATCCAACCAGAACATATCTGCCATTACCAGTTTGTTCTGAGGCTGCTTGAATTTTCTGCAGATATTTATATATTTACATGGATTGAAATACAGAATTAACTTCTGCAAATAAAATCTCTGGTTCAACAGTCTTGTTATTCCTATAGGTTGGTTTAGTAATCTTCACTTTCAGACTCTCAGAAAAACTCTGTTAACCAGATCGCTCTCCTACCAGCCAGTATCTGTACCTTTTCTACAACACATATTTATTAAAATGCATGTTCTGTACAGGAAATTAGCAACTTTCCATTACACTTATTGCCCCACAGGATTTAATATAGTCCGCATGTCATTATCAAGCTGTGTTGACATTTTTATACAAGACCTGTGAAGCAAATAATATCTGTCCTTAGAATGAAACAATACTATAATTTACCAAAAAAATGCTACATAACACCTGAAGTCTGACATGATTTTGGTAGCACGCAGTTATGGAATGTCAGAACAGAATTCCCAAAATATACCCTCCAGCTTTTTTAAGCGAGTAGTGAATACAATGAGACTTCTTGACACATTTGTTCATTGTAACTTTGTCTGGTGTGAAAACTTGCAGGTAACTTTCAATCACAGTATGTTGGAACATTACTGTTCATTTCAACAAGATCCTTAGTTCTCTTGGGACTGATCCTTCATTGGCTTGTTGGAACTCATTGTTGATGCCCTAAAGGTTCCATAGTTCATTTTCATAAAGAAGCTCATCACTGTTCCTCAGGGGAGTTGGGATATCTGCTGGTTGCCTGGAGACCCGGGATCTTTGAGATCTTCAGGCACAGAGCTCAAGAACAGCGATGTAACAGACTTTTAACATTGTAAACCAATGAGTTGTTTGTTGTCTCCCCACTCACTGGGAAAATGGAGACACCTCCTTCTCCCTTATTAGGGAGAGAGTGAGCCTGTGGTATGTTGAATGCCGGGTGAAACGCTAAGTCTTTGGGGTAACTACAAGACTGTGTCTTTGCTGTTGCTTTGCTCACGCTTGTGCTTGGTAGAGGTGCTGATGCTTTTTTTTTGCTGGTAAGGGGAGGGATTGTTGCTCGCTGCCCGTTATGCATGGGAGGGGGGAGCTGGGGGGTGTACTTTGGGGTTCTAACATTTATTCTTTGTCGTTCATTCTTTGGGGCACTCCTCTGTTTTTGTGGATAGTTGCAAAGAAAAATCATTTCAGAATGTATATTGTATACATTTCTGACATTAAATTGTACCTTTGAACCTTTGAACTATTCCAGGTAAAGTTTAGCACCTCAACAGTTATTGTTATGGGGAGGCTGTTTGGGTGGCTGGTGAAAGCAAAGCCAGATATAGGATCCATGCAACTGTGAAAGAACATTGCTGGATATTTAGGAGTTTTTACTTAAGGAACCTCCAGGAATCCCTTTGAGAAGCCTTGCCCACACCTTTCAAGGACAACGAGAGTTGGTCTTATCCTGAGACGGAATAAAAATCAATGCTGATTCAAACAGCTGATTTAAATTCGACTCTTCATCTTCAGATTTTATACTGAATGCTAGTTGAAGATATTTATCATCAATTTGTTTCAGATTCAGACTCCTATGGGGTGACATTGTACAGCAGGGTTTTGGAATAAAAACGCTTTAGAGTTGACATGTGGAATTCTTTGACATAATGCTACATAGCATCCATACCAGGACCACCAGACCCAAAACCAGTTACTTTCTCCACGCAGTAAGGCTGATCAACATCTCCACCCACTAACCCACCCCTTCACTCCCCCAGCCACCACTACTTCTTCATTTCCTGTCAAAGTCACCTTATGTACAGGCACTCCTGTACCTAGCATCACTTCATGTACATACAATCAATCTATGTATGTAATCTACCTTGTGTATTTACATTTATTATTATTTTATTATTGTGTTCTTTATCTTATTGTGTTTTCTGTGCTGTATCAGATCCACATTAACAATTACTTTGTTCTCCTTTACACTTGTGCATTGGAAATGACATTAACAATCTTGAACATTAAAACATCTTTCCTGAGGTAATAATAACAAGAACTGTAGTTAGTCCCTACAGGAACTTGAATATTCCTTGAATTTGATCATGCTAGCCAAACGAAATTTGCTTGTCAAAAGAAATTAGAGAATGTCCTTTGGAATACAAAAAAAGTACAAGCCTCTTGACAAAATGGTGACAGGCAACTGAGTAGGTGCTCATAAATGATCAAGAGCATGATTACAGGTTAATTTGAGTTTCATTGTTAGTGCTTCATCTGAACATTTTACAGTGCTCAGAATCCAGTCAGCTCTTTTGATCGTCCTTATGAAATAGTTTCACAACAAAACCAAGACAGTAAAATATTTTCTTTTGAGAATATTTTTGCATGTTGAATGACAAAAATTATAAATTTCATAAGGCTTGCTTGCATTTCAGGAATGATATGCAGTGCTGAGGAACAGACTTCTTGTTGTTGACCATAATTTTCTTAACTTTTGGCACTTAGGTTTTAACATTGCCATCTATCTAAACAAGATCCTAATAGTCTTTTTGGCAATGATCCTTCACTGTCTTGTTAAAACTCATTGTGTATACCCTAAAGGCTCCACAGTTTATTTCCATAAAGAATCTCATCTTTATTCCAAACCATAAACATGAACTCTTGACATTCGTGCCAATAGATTCAGACTGTTAATTGCCAAAATACATATTTTTGCTTGGGAACTCCTTTACAGATGACATCTTTTGGGAAAAGTAGTGACCAATATATTTTTCTCTCTGAGTACTCTGATACGATTTTCTGCAGTTCAAAAGAACACAAGAAAAGCTCAACAAATCTCCCTGGATTAGGAGGTTAGCATAACCCTGCAGGCAAAGATGAAAATCAGTTGATGTTGAGTCATACTATTGCAATACAATTTGGTCCAGCCATTGTAAAATAAATTGCAACAGGGCTAAGATCAAGGAAACTTTTTTTCAGAACAGCATTAGTGTCTCATAATGTTTTTCCTTCTCCCTTCAAGAACCTTAGACGTGCAGTTACTTTGGTTTGTACTGACATTGTTACAATCCTGCAGGCTACTTTAAGGACTGATACCAGGCATTTTTTTAAATTAGTGCAAATTCTGACAGGTTCTTTGAGGTCTCTATAAAGCATAGGAAGTGATTGAACAAGGCAATTATATTAATTAGATTCACCATTTTCCAAAGGCATTAAAATATTGTAAGCCCTGATAATTAGATATGTTTTCCTATGCAGTTGGCCTTTCTGATAAGCAATTATTTTCTTTTTTTAATGGCTTGTTTTTCAAGGATTCAACATTGACGGGATCACTTTACCTATTTAATCCTTGTGTCATGTTGTGATTAATTTAGAAATATGGGAAATGTTTGGTCTTGGGTATGGCATTTTTTTCATCTGTTTTGAGTGAAAACACAAACAGGAAAGCTTTTTGCCTTAAAGGGATTTACAATGGTGTGAACAGAAATCATCACAATGTTGATAAATTGTCAAGTAGCCAACACCAACACTAACACTGACAAAACTAGTCACCATCACTACCAGATTTGTGAAATTCAAGAAGTCCAATGTACTAATGCTTATGATGGAAGGTCTTTAAAGTTCTGCACCTGATCCTGCAGTCACTTCCAACAAGTCCGCTAATACCATCCACATCACCTCAAAGTAATGTAATTGTTACATGGTGTTGTAAAGGACTAGTATTGTCAGTAAGGACTCCCATGTTCAGTGTAAATTTATTATCAATATCCATGTCTTCATGTAGAACTGACTGTGTTGTAGAGATCATCAGATACTTGACGGGGCCAACTAATGAGAATTTAATCTAACTGATGAACCTGATAGTTTATGACTTGCTAAACACCATAACTTGCTTAAAAATACAGAAGATCCTCACTAGTATTTTACACATTTCCATATTAAGTATTTGCTAACAGCTAGCTGCTAGTTGATTTATTGTCGTGTGGTCTTTGCACATCATTTTCACCTGGAATGGATGTTTGGGTCCAGTCTAACGAGACTCCTGGTCCCTGAGTTAGATGGCAAGGTACAGCAACACAGTTGCTTAGATGCCTAGAAAAGCTATTTCAGAACATAGTGTTGAGGTGAATATCTTTACTTACAAAACAGAAATGAATGACTACATAGTAAATGTATTGCAAGATAAGATGTAATGTACTCCTGAATAAAATTAAATTAAAAGCAGAAATTATGACAAGCAATTTATGTTTAGCTAGTCATGGAATTGGGGAGAAAGAAAGTGAACAAGGCAGACAGGAGTACCTCTACAGAATGATTTCAATATTCATGCCTTTGCTGTTCGCGCATTTGAATCATGATGCGTTTAGACTCACTAACAAAACATTATGTTATCCTGTCTCCCCTTGATAGAGAAAAATTTAAACTAATTTCTTTCATATTTCTGTTCTTTCTCTCATATGTGTCTGATGAGTGTTTTCAGCATTTTCAGTTTCGTTAAAAAGGAATTCAAGCTTTTAACTTTACATCAGAAACAGCCCTTCAGCATGCCATGTCCATTCATATGCCTGCACATGGCCTATATCCCTCCATCCCTGTTGTTCATATCTGTTTAACTGCCCTTCCAATGTTCATATTGTCTCTTCTTTCATATCTTCCCCTGGCAGCCCATTCCAGGCACCTACCACACTCTGTGTAGAAAATTTCCCTAGTAAGTTCGCTTTCTCACATTAAAGCTGCTGTATGTCCTCTAGCATTAATCAGCAAAGTACACTAAGGTCTAGATGTTTCCTATATAATGCCCAAAAAATCTAGTCTAAACAAAAGAAAATCATATTAATGTAGTTGTAACCAATTTTGAGCTCAACTCTATATGTTTAATGCCAGTCTTTAATAAGAAGTGATTTATTACTGCAAGACATTCTGTATGCTCACAATTCTTTCTCTAGTGTTCAACTTGCCATGAGATATTAGTGTAATAAGATTTCACGATTCATATCCGGCGACAATTTTAGCCACAAAGCTCCATATCAGCACTTCTGTTCTCTTGCAGAAAAATCTTTCAGACAATGCTAGGAATCCCAAGTGAACATTATTTAAATAGTGAGCATATTTTTGTAATGATAGGCTAACCAACTCTGCCAAGCAAACCGTAACCAGCCTGACCCATATTTGCATCCCTGTTACCATGCCACCAGGTGAGTTCAGCAGGTGCACCCTCAAAATTAAGTGTTAAGTTGTGCCAAAGGAAATCCTGTCAAAAAAAGATGTGTGCTTCCATTTCTGTCCCATTAGAAATGAGTCAAAAAAGCATAGAAAGACATCTTTCACCTGTCATCTATCATAAAGTATCTCCACTATCTGGGTCTTGCCTTTTTTCCACTAACAGGAGAGACACAATCCTGAAGTTTTATATCACCAGGTTCAAGAAGAACTACTTTCTTAAAACCATCAGGTTCTTGAATTGACCTGCACAGCCCTGATCCTACTCCAGCAATGGAACACTATGAACCACATCTTGCGCTACCTGGAACTTGTTACTAATTGTGTTTTGTGTACTAATGTCATGTTTTGTCCAGGTTTTTCATCACTGCCTTGCAACACACAAAAAGCTGGAGGAACTCAATGGATCAGGCAGCAGGAACAGAAGGAAATGGATAGGGCCTCAACCCAAAACACCAATTGTTCAAACAACAGAAATTCTGCAGATGCTGGAAATTCAAGCAACATACATCAAAGTTGCTGGTGAACGCAGCAGGCCAAGCAGCATCTATAGGAAGAGGCGCAGTCGACGTTTCAGGCCGAGACCCTTCGTCAGGACTAACTGAAGGAAGAGTGAGTAAGGGATTTGAAAGTTGGAGGGGGAGGGGGAGATGCAAAATGATAGGAGAAGACAGGAGGGGGAGGGATGGAGCCAAGAGCTGGACAGGTGATAGGCAAAAGGGGATACGAGAGGATCATGGGACAGGAGGTCCGGGAAGAAAGACGGGGGGGCGGTGACCCAGAGGATGGGCAAGAGGTATATTCAGAGGGACAGAGGGAGAAAAAGGAGATTGAGAGAAAGAATGTGTGCATAAAAATGAGTAACAGATGGGGTACGAGGGGGAGGTGGGGCCTAGCAGAAGTTAGAGAAGTCAATGTTCATGCCATCAGGTTGGAGGCTACCCAGACGGAATATAAGGTGTTGTTCCTCCAACCTGAGTGTGGCTTCATCTTTACAGTAGAGGAGGCCGTGGATAGACATGTCAGAATGGGAATGGGATGTGGAATTAAAATGTGTGGCCACTGGGAGATCCTGCTTTCTCTGGCGGACAGAGCATAGGTGTTCAGCAAAGCGGTCTCCCAGTCTGCGTCGGGTCTCACCAATATATAAAAGTTCAATTGTTCAGTTTTGTTTTGCTCCAGATTACAGCGTCTCCAGTCTCTTGTGCCTTCATGAGTGAACAAGTGTTGGTCAGTACAAGTTCTGAAACCAAACTCTTAGCAACTAGACATGAACTGATCTACAGATCTGTAGGCATTTGAGAAAAAAACCATCTATTATTACAAACTGAAATTGATTACCTGGGGTAGAGGAACAACGGAAGTAAAAGCTTTACGTCGGGCATTAGTCAGTTTAATGCTTGGCTGAGGATTGACTGCACTTTTTATTGAAGCTAGTGTCACAGAAAACAAAGTTGCATTGGAGCTCAGTTTGAAACATAAATAAGATTTTGAATTAAGATCATTTCCGGACAAGTCCTGGTGGAACTGCCACAAATATAACTCGTGAACTGGAGTGAGATATGCATAGAGTTTAACAAGTAAGCCCAAAGGGATGTGCGTGCATCATATGTGAAACAAATCTGCATGCATTCCTATATGTACAATTAACATTAAAAGATCACCTTATATTGTTGGAAATGCATACTTGTCATTACATCATTCATTAAATATTTAATATCACATTAAGTAAGATGAAGGAAAGCATCACACTTATTGATACTTAGCAAATTCTTGGCTGGTAAGCCTGTCATCAGTAGTGAGTAAGTTATTGGAAGGTATTCCAAGGGACTGGATATATAAGTATTTGGATAGACAGGGACTGATTAGTGATAGTCAACATGGCTTTGAGTGATAGGTCATGTCTAACCAATCTCATTTTTTGAGGAAGTTACCAGGAAAATTGATGAAGACAAGGCAGTGGATGTTGTCTACATGGACTTTAGTAAGACTTTTGACAAGTTCCTGGATAGGAGACTGATCAAGAAGATTCAGTCACGGAATTAAAGTTGAGGTAATAAATTGGATTCATGGGAGAAGCCAGAGAGTGGTAGCAGATGTTTGCCTCTCTGACTGGAGGCCTGTGACTAGTAATGTGTCACAGGGATCAGTGTGGGGTCTGGTGTTGTTTGTCATCTATATCAGTGATCCGGATAATAATGTGGTAAACTGGATCACCAAATTTTTGGATGACAGCAAGATTGGGGGTGTAGTGGATTGCAAGGAAGACTTTCTATGCTTGCATTAGGATCTAGACTAGCTGGTAAAATGAGCTGAAAAATTGCAGATGGAATTTAATGCAGATAAGTGTGAAGAGTTGCATTTTGGGAGGACAAACCAGGGTCGATCTTACCAGGTGATTGGAAGGGCACTGAGCATTGTGGTAGAACAGAGAGATATAAGAATACAGATCTAAAATTCTTTCAAAGTGGCTTCATAGGTAGATAGGGTTGTAAAAGAAAGCTTTTGGCACATTGGCCTTCATAAATCAAAGTACTGAGTACAGGAGTTGGGATGTTATATTGAAGTTGTATAATACATTGGTGAGGCCTAATTCGGAGTATTGCGTGCAATTTTGGTCACCTACCTACAGGAAAGATGTCAATAAGATTGAACGATGAGTGCAGGGAAAATTTATAAGGATGTTACCAAGACTTCAGGATCTGAGTTATAGGGCAAGATTGAATATGTTAGGTCTTCACTCCCTGGAGCGCAGAAGATTGAGAGGAGATTTGATAGAGGTATACAAAATTATGAGGGGTATAGAGAGGGTAAATGCAAGCAGGCTTTTTCCACTGAGGTTGAGTGAGACTGCAACAAGAGATCATGGGTTAAGGGTGAAATGTGAAATGCTTAAGTGGAACATGAAGGAAAATGCCTTCACTCAGAGGTTGGTGAGAGTGTGGAACAAGCTGCCACTGGAAGTGGTGGATGCGAGTTTGTTTTCAAAATTTTAGAGAAATTTGGATAGGTACATGGATGGGAGGGGCATGGAAGACTATGGTCTGGTTGCAGATCGATAAGACTAAACAGATCAATAGTTCAGCATGGACTAGGTGGGCCAAATGGCCTGTTTCTGTGCTGTAATGTTCTATGACTCTATGATTCTAAATGATTCAAATATTTTCTAAAAACATCAAAGTTCTTATTCAAAAATCAATTGTGGACTATATAGCAGTGCCATTAGATGCCTTAAGTCTGCCCTGTGTAGCTAGCCCATCACTTAGATCTGAAGTGACAGATGACCATTCAATAAGAAATCTCTCCTGTTTTAAATATATTCAGAAGTTAGCCAAGCTCTCAGTAAACATTGTGGCAGAAATGGGAACCAAGCAATACAGCAATGACATGAGAGTGAACTAATGCAGACCTTCATCTTTGAAAGTGAATGTTTGAAGAAGAGAAAACTATGGGAATTAATCTATTCTGATTTTCCAAGATTTTTTGAAGATATCATTTAACATTGTCATCACATCTTTTTCTCTTTTTTTTTGCTCTTTGAAGGACATGATTATGACATGTTCAATCCCATCAATCATAGTGCTCAGTACTCCACTATTTTGTCTGATTTACTGATGCTATAAGGAATTCAAGTCTACTGTTCCATCTTTATTATTGTTATGTCTCTATATGATGTATGATTGCTCATGCATTGTGCAAACTTAAAGTAGAAAGCTTCCCCTAAGCCTGGCTCTGTTGTATGTGGAGACAATTCAATTAAGATTTGTGTATCTCCATTTAAAATTTTTGTTCTGCTTTTCAGTAGCTTCACAAAACTCTTAGTTTTAAATCTGGACAACTTTTAATAAGGGGGCTCTTAATTAAAGATGAAAGTCCCGATAAACATGAATGAAGTTCACAAAGGTTTTCAATGAAGAACAGGGATTTGGTCACTGGCAAAAAAAAAGGACAGCTGCTACGATATGGAACTCATTTTAGGGGCAGTGTGGAAGAATATATTGAAATATATAATATAATATATTGAAAGGAAAAGGATAAATTCTTGGAGTGTAAAACATTGTAAAACATTAAATGCATAATAGTGCAACTATGGAGAGCTCTTACAAAAAACGGACTCCCTTTGCTGTAAAATTGTATTATTTCTTGATACTGATATCACTTACAAATTCAGCAATATCACACAAATACCTTTTGGCAATTACCTATTTTACCTATTGGCAAAGGCATTGGCTGGTGTATAATTTGGCCAGATTGAATTGGTAGTCATTGAGGAGGTACTTATAGATGTAAGTGAAGATGCAGTAGAGGAGTTTAGAGAGGGAAGTCCAGTGATTAGTTGTGTCATGCCTGTAGCCTCTGTCACTGTAATGAAAATAACGTGCAAGAGGGATGGAAGATGAAAAGAAAGATTTGGAAATATACAGTGCCCTTTATTCCCAATTTTAGGGCACCCCAAAGCAACTTCCAGCTCATGAAGCACTTTCGAAACGTTAGCACAGATGCAGGAATATGCACACAGTGAGATTCCACAAGCAGCAACATAACCAAATAATCACTTGTGGCAATATTAGGAGAGGGATGAATATTATCTACAGGACATGCATCTTCCACTCTTAAAAAATGATCATTACAAGGTCCATTATGCCACTCTGAGAAAGCAGATGTGGATTTGGGTTTACATCTCATCTGAAAGGTAGCACTTTCCTCGATATTTGTACTCAAGTTACTGAGTGGCACGTAAACCCAACTTTCCTGCTCAAAGACAAGTGAACCCATTGAACCATCAGATATCTGCAGGAGGTGCACATAATTAGGGAAACAAAGGTCCTATTGTGGAATGTATTAGTGGAACAAGTCACAGAGAAAGTTTGGAGTAACAACAGCTGAAAATTGAAAATCCAGATGCTATTTATCTAAAGATACAGCATGGTAACAGGCCCTTCCAGCCCAATGAACCTGAGGCGTCCAATTATAGCCATATAACCAATTAATCTATTAACTGTACATTTTTAGAATGTAGGAGGAAACCAGAGCACCCACAGGAGACCCACATGGTCACAGGAAGAACGTACACACTCCTTATAGACAGCAGTGGAATTCAACTTGGGTCACTGGTGCTGTAATAGTGTTATGCTGACCACTATGTTTATATGCTACCCACAAAACATTAATCGTGCTGTACAGTGGTATCAGTGCTTTTAACTTTGCAGCTGAAATTCTTTCCATTGTTTTCAAATGAAAGAGGTTCCAAGTCAGTATACAGTACATTTAGCAAAATAATAGGAAATCATTTCTATGCAAATAATTTTGAAATAGGTAGCAGGTAAGTCATGTAGATTTAACATATAAAAGTTCTTTTGATCTCATTTAGTGTGATATACAGTATGACATGGGCAGCAGAATTTCCAGAAGGCTCAATATTATAGAATTTGCTTTGGATGCTGCAGAAGAGATTTAGTAATATGACCTCTGGAGGTGAAAATTGCATTAGGATGCAAGCTGTGATGGATAGAAACAATTATTTGACTGAAAAGAAAATATAAGGATGCGTTAGAAAGGCACATGAGTGTAATATTCAGTTTTGAGCATTTTCCAGGCAGATCAAGCAGAAATTAAAGGGCAAGAGGATCACCTTCCATTTTCAATGGTAAAAATGGCATTAGATACATTTAGAAGTGTTTGGCAGAGGAGAGACAGGACAAAAATTTAGATCTGTGATTCAAGCAATCAGATTTAATTATATATTGGCCTCTTTTGCTACCATGAACTACTCGGAGCAGAAAGTTTTTGACAACGTTGCTGAAATACAGTCAAGCACAGGCCCGCTTTTAAGAGTATTGCTCCTTTTTGGACATTGAGGAAAAACCATGTCCAGAGGCAATATTAGATATATCAAACCATTGAAGTAAAGGTTAAAGAAAAAAGTCAGCGGACGCTTGTGGGAATTTAAAGGATAATGGATACACTGATCAGTAGGATGCACTGTATTTGGAATGCAAAACTTCAGAAAATAGAAATAAATAACTAACCAAAAGGTTTCAGAACATGTGCTTTGGTTGTGCTGATTCCTTTTGGTAAATTTCAAGAGAATTGGTGATGTTCTGTTTAATCATTTAGTATTTAATCTAATCCAAGATTCTGTTTGATTTCCCTGCTTTTCTGAAAATGCATTTTTAAGCCTAATAAGATACAGAAGTTCAACTGTAATCCAGGGTTTATGTTTAGAGCCACATCTAACAATTTCGGATGGGATACAGCTTTTCATTAGGAACATGAAATAGACTGAAAAGTGACTCCAGGCAATGCTAACGGAACCAGACACCCAGGAGATGGAGGCACTATGATTTCAGAAGTCTTATCCTATTGACTTTAATATAGTTACAAATGAATAGTGAAAAAGAGAAAGAAGAAAAGAAAAATGAGCAACTAATCAAAATTAAAGATTGGAGGACAAAAACAATAAAGAATTAAAAGTTGCAAAAACCTTCAGTTAATGTTTTCTAGCTGTATCACAGAAACAGATTTATTTGCAATCAAAGACAGAGTAAATGTGTTCATTATCTGATGCAGATCATCAGCATGAAGGCCAGAGGCCAGCAGATTGATGTTAAAATCCCTTATTAACATGATGGCTCCAATTTCCTTAGTATAGAATCCCTTATTTTGTTCAAATACAGGGAACCAAGTATCAGGGTTCATAGCAAGGAATAAACTGGTAAAAAGAATCAAAGGGGCATTTGCTTCTTTCTTCCTCTCACACTCTTTACTTCTTCTTCTCATCACAATTAGACAATGCAGTGAATCATATCTTTATCTGTTGATTCAAAGCAATTGGGGTCATTTGCAACCAAACTGGGCAAGCTCCCTGATGAGGTAGCATCAAGAAACTGAATGCAGTTTATTTTGAAAAATAAATTCTCAGGTAAGAGGATTGACAATTGACTTATGATGATGTTAGTGGGCAATTCCAAATCATACATACCAATACACTGCTTCTCAACCAAGTACAGATTGAGTACGCCTTATCCGAAATCCTTTCGAAATTTTATTGGATTTTGAAATATATAATGAGAAAGCTTGAGATCGTCGTAAGTTCCGATTCTGAATTTAGTTGCTACCAGTAAACAGTCTTTGTCTTACACACTGATGTATTTAACAGTAAATATTATTAATATAATGGAAATATAACGTGTGCAGGGAGAGGATACCTGAATCATTTGTTGAACAACAACAGGCTTTCAGTCTCCTGCTACAATGCCATGTTTTGATTAAAAGGTTACAGTACACTGTATTTGTATTTTACTCCTTTTTTTTTAATTTAAGAAATTGGTTTTAGATAATGTTTTTGGATTTCAGAGCTTCTTTGATTTTGGAACTAAAGATAAGGGGTGCTCAACCGGCAATTCGCTGAAATGAAAATGCTGGACACGTTTAGCAGACCAAGTTGTTTACTTTCTCTTCTGGCCAACGTGTTCACCTTTCAATTGCCTTGGTGCATGAGGTCTACCTGAGGAGGAATTCATAAAATGCACTTAAGGGGTTTTCTGAAGCAATTTGTAGAGAATCCTACTAATGAAGAGCTGTACTTAAGAAGTATCTCATAGAGTCATAGTGAAGTACAGCATAGAAATAGTCCCTATGGCTAATTTAGTCCATGCTGAAAGCATCTAAACTGCCTACTCCCATTGAACTGCACCAGGACCATTGCCCTCTATACCCATACCATCCATGTACCTAACCAAACTTCTCTTAAACACTGAAATTGAACTTGTATGCATCACTTGCGCTGGCAGCTCATTCCACACTCACAACCCTCTGAGTGAAGAAGTTTTTTCCTCTCAATTTCCCTTAAACTTCTCACCTTTCACCCTTAACCTATGACATCTAGTTGGTTGTCCCAACAAACCTCAGTGGTAAAAGCTTGCTTCCATTTACCCTATCTATATCCCTCATAATTTTACCTCTATCAAATCTCCTCTCAATCTTCTACATTCTAAAGAACACAGTCCTAATCTATTCAATCTTTCCTTATAACACAGGTCCTCCAGACCTGACAACATCCTTGAAAATTTTCTCTGTACTCTTTCAACCTTGTTTACATCTTTCCTGTAGGTAGGTTACCTAAACTGCACACAATAGGCCTCACCAATATCTTATATAACTTCAATATAGCATCCCATCTTCAGTACTCAATACTTTGATTTATGAGGGCCGATGTGCCAAAAGCTTTTTTTACGACCCTATCTACCCGTGACACCACTTCAAATGAAGTTTGGACCTGTATTCCCAGATCCCTTTCTTCTACCACACTCCTCAGTGGCCTACCATTCACTATGTAAAACCTACCCTGGTTGGTCCTACCGAAGTGCAAAACTTTGCATTTGTCTGCATTAAATTCCATCTGCCATTTTTCCAGCTGATGCAGATCCCTCTACAAACCATAATAGCCTTCCTCACTATCTACTACACACCCCAATCTTGGTGTCATTCATAAATTTGTTTTTCCAGTTTAACATATTATCATTCAGATCATTGATATAGATGACAAACAACAAAGGACCCAGTATCGATCCTTGCGTCACTCCACTAGCCACAAGCCTTCAATCAGTGAGGCAACCCTCTACTACAGCTCTCTGGCTTCACGCACAAAGCCAATACCTACTACCTCATCCTGAATGCCGAGAAGTTGAACCTTCTTGACCAGCCTCCAATGAGGGGCGTTGTCAAATACCTTGCTAAAGTCCATGTAGACAACACCAACTGCCTTTCCATCATCCACGTTCCTGTTAACTTCCTCGAAAAACTCTATAAGACTAGTTAGACGTGATCTACCACGCACAAACCCATGTTGACTATCCTTAATCAGCCCCTGTCTATCCAAATACTTATATATCCACTCCCTTAAAATGCATTCCATAGCTTTCCCACTACTGATGTCAGACTCACCAGCCTATAATTTCCTGGTTTATATTTAGAGCCTTACTTAAACAGGGGAACAAGATTGCCTATCCTCCAATCCCTCGGTACCTTTCCTGTTGCTAAGGATGTCTTGAATATCTTTGCTAGGACCCTGGATATTTCTCCAATTGCCTCCTGTAGGGCCCAAGGAAACACCTTGTCAGGCTTTGGGGATTTAGCCTCCCTGATTTACCTCAGGGGAGCAAACACCTCCTCCTCTGTAATCATACAGGGTCTATGAAGTTGATGCCACTTTGCCTCACTTCTCTGGACTCTGTATCCGTCTCCTGAGTAAATACAGTTGCAAAGAATTCATTTAATATCTCCCCCATCCGTTTTGGCTCCACACATGGATAACCATTCTGGTCTTCCAGAGGACCAATTTTTTTGGACCTGGCAATTCTTTTGCTCTTAACATACAGTATCTGTAGAATCCCTTAGGTTTCTCCTTCACCTTGTCTGCTAGACCAACTTCATACCTTCTTTTAGCCTTCCTGATTTCTTTCTTAAGTGTTCTCTTGCATTTCTTGCACTCCATATGCACCGCATTTGTTCCTACTTGCTTATGCCTGCTATGCAACTTCCTTTGTCTCTTAATCAATGTCTCTTGAAAACCAAGTTTCCCTACACTTGTTATCTTTATCTTTTATTCTAACAGGCACATACAAGCTTTGTACTTTCAAAATTTAATTTTTGAAGGCCTCCCACATACTTTGCCATGAAATGGCCTGTCCCAATCCACAATTGTCAGATCATTTCTGATACCATCAAAATTGGCCTTTCTCCAATTTAGAATCTCAACCCACAGACCAGACCTATCTCTTTGTATATTTACTTTGAAACTAATGGTATCGTAGTCACTGGATGCAAAGTGTTCCCCAACACAAATTTCTGTCACCTGCCCTGCCTCATTCCCTATAGCAGATCCAGTATTGCATGCTCTCTCGTTGAGACCTCTACATACTGATGAAGGAAGCTTTCCTGAACATATTTGACAAACTCTATCCCATCTAGTCCTTTAACAGTATGGGATTCCCAGTCAATATGTGGAAAGTTAAAATTACCTATGACAACAACCTTATGTTTCTTGCAAAGTCTGTGATCTCTTTACAAATTTGTTCCTATAAATCCTTCAGACTGTTCAGTGGTCTGTAATATAACCCCATTAATGTGGTCATACCTTTCTTATTTCTCAGTTCCACTCATGATGCCTCATTAGTCGAGTTCACCAGTTTGTCCTGACGGAGTACTACCGTGAGATTTTCACTGACTAGCAACACCACCCCTCTTCCTTTAATCCCTCCTACGCTGTCATGTGTAAAACAACAGAACCCCGGAATACTGAGCTGCCAGTCCTGCCCCTCATGCGACCAAGTCTCGTGAATGACTACAATATCATAATTCCAGGTGTTGATCCATGCCCTGAGCTCAACCACCTTTCCTATGATGCTTCTTGCATTGAAGCATATACAGCTCAGGACACTAGTCGCACTATGCTCAACACTTTGATTCCTGATTCAGGGAATGAGAATGGGCAAATGATTGAAGCTGTGTGCGGAGGAGCACTTTGGGAACATGAAACATGTAGTCATGGTAAAAAGATAAATATTGGTCTTCAAGTTAGTGCCTGAAGTTGCATAGAGACAGATTTTGATAGAATAAGACTAGACTTGGCAGAGGTGGATTGAGAGTATCTGCTAGGGCAGGGAGAACAATATCTGATAAGTGGGAAGCATTTAAAAGCAAGTTAGTAAGAATCCAGAGTCATCATGTCCCTGTAAAAGGCAAGGGGCAAAGATGGCAAGCTTAGTGAACCCTAGTTAATGATCAGGGAAATTAAGGAAGTGTCTGTCAGGTGTAGGGAATTGTTAACAAGCAAGGCATTTGAGATTTATAGTGGCTATAAGAGAAAACATAAGAAAGCAGTCATAAAGGCAAAAAGGGGCCATGAACTGGCATTGGTAAACAGAATCCTAAAGCCATTTGTAAGTATATTAGAAGAAAGAGAGTGGCCTTGGAAGGTATATATGCTCTCAGGTACTGGACTGAAATCTATGTGTGGAGACAGAGAATATGAGTGAGATCCTGTACTTCTCATCAAGTTTAAGTTTGTTGGCATTCAACTTTGCACATGTATACTGATAACCAAGATAATGGCTCTCTGGGACAAAGGTGCAAAACACAGTAAAATAATATTAACACAATAATATTAAAGCATAATAAGAATATTCTGTAGTTGTACGAGTTGACATAAAGAGCATATTTAGATTTTTTTAAGATTAGATTATGAGGACACTCAGTCCTCATTTATTGTCATTTAGAAATGCATGCATTAAAAAATG
The DNA here is from genome assembly GCF_963921235.1 of Mobula hypostoma. NCBI lineage: Eukaryota > Metazoa > Chordata > Chondrichthyes > Myliobatiformes > Myliobatidae > Mobula > Mobula hypostoma. Next base: position 45,316,634 of record NC_086128.1, read on the forward strand.
ATACAATGTTCCCCCAGTATGATATCACGGAAACACAAGACAGACCAAGACTAAAACTGACAAAAACCACATAATTATAACATATAGTGTAACTGTGTAAATCAATACCGTAATTTGATAAGAGTAGACCATGGCCACGGTAAAAAAAAGTCTCAAAGTCCTGATAGCCCCAACATCTCATGCAGACGGTAGAAGGAAGATGTTGCCATAAGCTTCCAGCACTGCAAACTTGCCAATGCAGCATCCTAGAAGCACCCGACCACAGTCCGACTCTGAGTCCGTCCGAAAACTTCGAGCCTCCGACCAGCCCTCCGACACCGAGCACCGAGCACCATTTCTGCTGAGCGCTTCGACCCCGCCCCGGCCACCGAGCAACAAGCAAAGCCAAGGATTCGGAGCCTTCCCCTCTGGAGATTTCGGATCACACAGTAGCAGCGGCAGCAAAACAGGCATTTCAGATGTTTCACCAGATGTTCCTCCGTGCTCTCACGTCTCCCTCCATCAAATCAGAATTGTGCATGGCATCCAACTTGACAGATAACAGATATTCATCACCAGAGAGGCCACATGCACTGCGTCACGTCGCCATCTTCTTCTCCTATTACCCTATTAATAGTATAATAGTGCTGGCGCTGTCATAAATAGTGTGTACTGGGTGGTAGCTTACAGCCTAACAATCTGTTTTTTATACAGCAATACCTTCTGCCTTACAGTAAAAGGTCAAAGAGATTGTGGGATGGATGGGAGGATTCCTTGACAAAGCCAATGGGTTTTGTGAATGCAGCAATTCTGGTGCATTGAGACTATCAGGAAGGACAGTAGGATAACAGGGGAAAATTGCAGTCAGTGGGATGAGTTCGAGTGTAACATGGGGACAAAATTGAAAAGGTGATGGATACAGGACAAAAAGTGTTATATATAAATGCATGCAATATATGGAATAAGGTAGATGAACTTGTAGCACAGTTCGAGGTTGGTAGGTATGATGTCGTGGGCATCACTAAATTATGACTGTGAGAAGATCATGGTTAGGAGCTAAACATCCAAGGATACACATTTTATTGAAAGGACAGGCTATAAAGAATTGGCACGGAATACAGTATCGGGAAGTAAATGGTCATGCACTTTGGTAGAAGGAACAAAAGCATAGACTATCTTCTAAACAGGCAAAAAATTCAAAAATCCAAGGTGCAAAGGGACTTGTGAGTCCTGGTGCAGGATTCCTTAAGATTAACTTGCAGGCTGAGTTGGTGGTAAGAAAAGCAAATGCAACGTTAGCATTCATTTTCAGAGGACTAGAAAATAAAAGCAGGGATGTAACGCCGAGGCTTTGTAAGGTACTGGTGAGGCCTCACTTGGAGTATTCTGAGCTGTTTTGTGCCCCTTATCAAATAAAGGATGTGCTGACATTGGAGAGGGTTCAGAGGAGGTTTACAAGAATGATTCCGGGAATGAAAAGATCGAAGTTCAACGAAAACTTTATTATCAAAGTACATATATATATATGTATATATCACCATAAACAACACTGAGATTCATTTTCTTCTGAGCGTACTCAACAAATCTATGGAATAGTAACTATAACAGAATCAATGAAAGACTGCCCAACTAGAGTGTTCAACCAGACCACAGAAGACAACAAACTGTGCAAATGCAAATATAAATAAATAGCAATAAGTAATGAGAACATGAGATGAAGAGTCCTTGAAAGGTTGTGGGATCATTTCAGTGATGGGGCAAGTGAAGGTGTGTGAAGTTATCCTCTTTTGTCGAGAGCCTGATGGTTGAGGGGCAGTGACTGTTCTTGAACCTGCTGGTACGAGTCCTAAGGCTCTTGTACCTTCTTCCTGAGGGCAGCAGCAAGAAGAGATCATTCATGGGTGGTGGGGATCCCTGATGATGGATGCTGCTTTCCTACAACAGCATTTCATCTCAATGTGCTCAATGGTTGAGAGTGCTTTACCCGTGACTTACCTAAATCTGCTACTTTTTGTAGGGTTTTCGTTCAAGAGCATTGGAGTTTCCATACCAGTGTGATGCAGCCAGTCAATATACTCTCCACCACACATCTATAGAAGTTTGCCAAAGGTTTAGATGTCACTCTGAATCTTCGCAGACTCCTAAGGGAGTAATGGTGCTGCTGTGCTTTCTCCGTAAGTGTATTTATGTGCTGGGCCCAGAACGGGTCCTCTGAAATAGTAACACCCAGGAGTTTAAAGTTGCTAACCCTCTCCACCTCTTATCCTCCAATGAGGACTGGCTTATTGACCTCTGGTTTCCCTCTCCGGAAGACTATAATCAGTTCCTTGGTCTTGCTAAACTTGAATGAGAGGTTGTTATTATGACACCACTAGGAAAGAGTTTCAATCTCCCTTTTATATGCTGATACATCACCACTTTTGACTTGGCCGGCAAAGTGCTGTCATGAGCAAACTTTTGAACATGGTGATGGAGCTGTGCATAATCACACAGTCATAAGTGTAAAGTGAGTAGAGCAGGAGGCTAAGTATGGAGCTTTGTGGTGCACCTGTGCTGATGGAGATCATGGAGGAGATGTCATTGCCAATCAGAACTGATTGGGTTCTACAAGTGAGGAAATCCAGGATCCAATTGCAAAAGGAGGTATTGAGGCTAAAGTCTTGGAGCTTATTGATTAGTTTTGAGGGGATGATGGTATTGAATGCTGAGCTGTAGTCGATAAAGAGCATCCTGATGTAAGCATCTTTGCTGTTCAGATGTTCCAGGGTTTCCAGCATGAAATGGCATCTGCTGTGAATCTATTGTTCCAGTATGCAAACTGGAGCAGATCCAACTTGCTTCTCAGGTAGGAGTTGATATGTTTCATCACCAACCTCTCAAAAAACTTCATCACTGCAGATGAAAGTGCTACTGGGCCATGGACCTAGTTCTTCTTGGGCACCAGTATAATTGAAGCCTGCTTGAAGCAATCGGTATCACACATTGCCAAAGTGAGAGGTTAAAAATCTCAGTGAACACACCATCCAGTTGATCAGGTCTTTAGTATCTATCCGGTCCAGATGCTTTCCATAGGTTCACCTCCTGAAGACAGCCTCACGTCGGCTTCAGAAACTGAAATCATAGAATCATCGGGAGATGTGGGAGTTCACAGTGGCTCTGATGGTCAAAGTGAGCATAAAGAGCACTGTGTTTACCTGAAAGTGAAGCTCTGCTATCTCCTATGTTGCTTGGTTTAACTTTATGAGGTGTTAACATTCAAGTCCTGTCACAACTGTCAAGCATCCCTCTTTAATTCAAGATTGTTATGGAATTGCCACTTCACCTGTGAGGTGGCTTTCCAGAGATCATACCTGCATCTCTTGTAACATTCTTGTTCTCCAGACTTGAATGCCTCTGATCTTGTCACAATGGGCGGGGCCATTGGGAGCAAGGGTGGACCCAAATGCAAGACACATCTTGTGAGGTTAATTAAATTTAGTTTATTGTTCGAAACCAGGAGAGCAAGGCAGGAGTAGAAGTAGCAGACTGAGTACTACGACTAGGCTGGGACCAAGGGTCTGGGCTTGGACTCGGAATTGGCTCCCAGAACTAGAGGAGACATGAAGAGGCTAGGGTATGGACTCCGAGCCAGAGACTGGGCAAGGACCCAGTACCTGGGTCTTGCCTCGGGCTCGGACCCCAGAACCAGGCATGGACATGACATAGGCTAGGGAGAGGAGGAACATGGAAAACAGAGCCTCGGTCTCGGGAGAGCAGGTACATGGAACCATAGACACATACACAGAACACAGAGTCAGGACCCCTCCTTGGGTACAGGACATAGGGCCAGGACTCACACACAGAACAGAGAGCCGGGACCCCTCCTTGGGTACAGGACATAGGGCCAGGACTCATGACCCCCCGCAGGGCAACGGCAAGACGGCCTGACTTACCCCATGGAGGGTAGGACCAGACAAAACAAGACAAGATCAACACAAATGAACACCAGACAGTACCTATCTAGCTCCGGTGATGGAACTAGACCGAAGTGCAGGTGGGGGCTGCAGACGAGGGCTAGAGGCGAGAAGGGCAGAGAAGAGATTCAGACAAGGGGGTAGGACAGGAATCACAGACCGCCAGGGCCAGGACTTGACATGGTACTTGAACGCCGCCGGAGCCAGGACATGGACCTGGTACTTGGATGCCACCAGAGCCAGGACATGGTGCTTGGAGCCTTTGGGTAGTGCTGAGCTCTCGACATGGCCCGGGAACAGTAGACAGTGGCTCTTGATTCTCTCCGGCGGGTTAACTGACAGGCCCACCTTGATGAGGAGACTTTGCAGGCTCGCTTCGGCGAGGTAACTAGACTGGGTTGCTCCGCTGAGGAAGGGCGAATTACCAGCATTCGCTTTGGGCAGAGACAAGGCTTGCTCCGGCCAGATGACATTGGCACACCGTGACTTTGCAGACGCTCCCGCGCCAAACGGCTGAAAGCCAGAGACTATAAACTACCGGTTCAGCCGAGTGTTAATTGCCTCAAATCACCGAAGTCGAGGGACACGGGGAAACAGGGAATCAACAGTCCGGATCGTAACATAAACAGGCTAAATTTAAAGGGACCCCGATCCGGACCATGACTTATCTGGCCCTCAGCAGATTTTGAATCTTATGGTTCATCCAGGGCTTCTGGTTGGGGAAGACCCTGAATGATTGGTAGGGAGACACTCATTTACAGCTGTTTTAATATAGACCATTACAGCCATGGTGTATTCATTCAAATCCCTAGATGAGTGCTTGAACACGGCCCAGTTGACTGACCACCCAGTCTGCCTCCTGTGACCACCTCTATGTTGTCCTAACCTCTGGAGCTTTACTCTTTATTGTCTGCCTGCATGCAGGTAGGAGAAGGACATCCAAGTGATCTGATTTACCAAAATGCGGTTTGGGCAAAGAGCGGTAGGCATTCCTTATCTTAGAATAACAATGGTCCAGTATGTGAGGACTTCTGGTGCTCCGGATTATATGCTGATGGCAATTGGGCAGAGTTTTCTTTCAAACAAACCTGGTTGAAGCCTCCGACTATGATTTGAAATGTGTCAGGATGGGCTGACTTTTGTTTGGAGAGTGTTGTGAGCACTTGATTATAGCTGCCCAATATTTATCCCTTGAAAAATAGAATGGACGGCATTTGACAGTTAAGCATTCAAGGTCGGGGAACCCAAGTTCAATAGAACTGCCACATCGAAGCACCAACGAGAGTTTATCATAAACACACACCTCCTCCGTTTGCTTTTCCTGAATCTGCAGTTCAGTCCATTCTGTAGATTGAGAATCCTTCTGGCTTGATCGCTGAATCTGAGATGTCCGGAGAAAGCCGCGTTTTGATAAAACATACAATTGAGCATCTTTTCAGTTGCCTCCGATTCAGCAGTCAGGCCCTCAGGTCCTCAATATTGTTCTCCTGTGACTGCACATTTGCCAAAAAGATGCTGAGTTGAGGGCTGACAAAATCATGAAGGCCATAGATAGGATAGACATAATTTGTTTCTCAGGGCAAAGGATTCCAGAACTAGAGGACACTGGTTTAAAGTGAGAAGGGATCATTTTAAAGGAGGTCTGTGGGGTCGGTTTTTCACACAGAGAGTGCTGAATATTCAAAATGAGCTGCCAGAGAAGACAGTAAAGGAAGATACTATTACAACATTTAAAAGGCATCTGGACAAAATAGGGAATAGTAGATGGATACAAACCTAATATGAGCAAATGGGAATTAGTTCAGATCAGCATCACACTCAGTCTACATGGGCCATAAGGCTCCGTTCCTGCGCTGTGTATTTCTATGATTCTGATTCCAGAGTATTAAATAAATCATCTCAGAGCTTGACAATACACAATCTGAGCTGAAGGATACCTTCATACGTTTAGGGTGAAGAAGGCAACACCGTCAACACCCAGGCAGACTCAGCCACTGCTCTCCATTCACTCCACCATCACTTCTCAAATGGCCCAGTAACCATTTACCAAATAATTACTGGGCATATTTTACCTCCAAATTATATTTTGTTTAAAGTGTTTGCTACATTCCACAGTAGTTTCCAAGATGCAAATATCTACAGAAAAGATGTGGCAAGTAACTCCTGTAGAAACCACTTGCTACCAGAAATGTGTGCATTAGTAGGCATTCGGCTTGGATACAGCACAAATGAGAGAGGGTATATAAAGAGCAAAATTTTCATCAGTAAGGGAAAATGTTCTCAGCAGCGGAGTGTTATGAGCTCTTTGGACCATTGCGGGTCCTGGATAATATCAGGCCTCTGTGCTCCCACGCACCTGAAAATCATTTGTTTGTTTTAGCTAGAACTTGTTAAGTGACTTGTTTTGGTCATTAAGTTTTCCTTGTATTTTTCGTGCTGCTTGATTTTTAAATGCAGGTTACTTGTGCATTCTGTTTTTAGTTTATTGAGTTTTGATTTTGATATGCACGGGTTTCCCATGCTATATGCAATATTTCAGTTCATCGCTGAGTCCTGAATTTCGGTTCCGTGTGAACTAACGTTCTATGAATGCTAGCCCTCTCAAATAATACACTCTGAGTCATTTGTTATTTCTCATTATATTCTTTGAATAAATCCTCATCATAACTTTCTACCTTTGTGTCTTGAGTTTACTTCATGCCTAGGTTCGCTTAATTGAGGATCTGACTCTACAGAGGTTGTGCCTGCTCACAATGATCAGAATGCAATTTTCTACCTGAGACATAGCAAAAGAAGAGTGGGAGAATGTGTACTTCACTGAAGAGCTGTCATTAAAATCAAGCACCTGCATTACCAATAAATGCAACCACAGACCAGGGCAAGGTTTACATTATCAATGACTATTGATGGTAGTTAAACTCTACAGTTCAAAATAGGAATTGCTATAAGCGGACCCTGGTGTGGATGAAGCTTATTATGGGCAATGCTTGCTTTTCTTCACTAAGAAGGAGATTAGAATTCCCACTGGAAGGATTGTTCCATTCATGACCAAGACGAAAGGCAAGTCATGTTCCCTGCTGCTGGCCACAACATCCTGCCCTTTGAGGCTGTTGTTTGATTGGCACATTCATAGAGTTGTATATGGTGACATATATGTACTTTGATAATAAATTTACTTTGTACTTTGAGTTTTAATTCTGCAAGCAGTTTTTCATCCCAAATGCATGTAACATCATGAGACGCATGCCACTCCAGTCAAGCTGTAGATCTGCACTGCCTGTTCACTAAACTCCCAAAGGTACAACATCTACGTACATCGACGAGAAGCACTGCCACAAGAAAGCAGTATCCATCAACAAGTACCCCCACCATCCACACCTTACTCTCTTCTCACTGCTGCCATCAGGAAGGAGGTAGATGAGCTTTAGGTCCCACACCACATTCAAGAACAGTTATTATCATACACCCATCAGGCTCCTGAACCAGCGTGGATAACTTCACTCACCTCAACTCTGAACTGATTCCACAATCTATGGATTCATTTTCAAGGACTTTACAACTCATGATCTTCGTATTACTTACTTACATTTTTTATTACTTGCACAGTTTGTCTTCTTTTTCACATTGGTTGCTTGATAGTCTTTGTGTGTAGCTTTTCATTGATTCTATTGTATTCCACTGTTCTACTGTGAATGCTTGTCAGAAAATGAATCTCAATGTAGTGTATGGTGACACACTGTATATGTACTTTGATAACAAATTTACTTTGAACATTGAACTTTGAGCTGAGCAAAGCTGGAAGCTTCCTATAACTTCTTATGTTAGCTCTCTCCTTTCTTGCTGCCCTTGTTTGCTTGTGCTGCTAGGTCCAGACAGTGGGGATCTGAATGAGTTTATAGTCTGTCTAAGTACATTTTCACAGGGAGTGACCATGCCAATGGATCATCATCGTCTCCCTGCACCACCGCAGCAGAGCTGCTGGCACTCGATAGCAATATTGATCATGATCATATTTCACTTACAGCTCTTACATAAGGAGAACTGTAGGCAGTGTGTTTGATGTTTAATTCTGTCACCAAGATGATGAGAGAGCCTCACGTCCCCTCTCTCCACAGAAGAATCATGCTCTGAAGTTTATTGAGAGCTGCTTCTGGTTCACTGCCTTTCTCTCATGACTTAGGATGCCCTTCTGAATGGGTAGAGCAAAGCTGTGTAGGATGACTGTGAGTGATATTTCATCATCTTTATAAAGAGATGGATGATTACGAGTGAAGGATATAGATGAGAATATACGTAACCATATGCAAAATAAAGGGGAACAGTACACCGTACACCATAAGATAGGCTGGTGTTTGGGACTGATGTGTTGTAGTATCGCCTCTACAATCTCCATCTGCACAGGAGCACCGCAGGAATGTGTACTTAGGTCCCAGTTCTACTCGCTTTACACCTGTGACTGTGTGGCTAAGTACAGCTCCAACACCATATACAAGTTTGCCGATGACACCACTGCTGTGGGCTGTATCAGCATACAGGAGGGAGATTGAAAACTTGTCTGAATGGTGTGATAACAACAACCTCTCACTCAATGTCAATAGGAGCAAGGAACTGATTGTAGATTTCAGAAGGGGAAACCAGAGGTCCACAAGCCAGTAATCATCAGAGGATCAGAGTGGAGAGGGTCAGTAACTTTAAGTTCCTGGGTGTCACTGTCTCAGAGGACATGTCCTAGACCCATCATATAAATATAATTGTAGAGAAAGCACGACTGTGCCTCTACTTCCTCAGAAGTCTGCAGAGATTTGCCATGTCATGAAAAACCTTGGCAAACTTCTATAGATGTGTGGTGGAGCGTGTGCTGACTGGCCGCATTACAATCTGGTATGGGAACACCAATGCCTTTGAGAAGAAAATCCACAAAAGTTAGTGGACTTAGCCCAGTACATCACAGGTAAAACCCTCCCAACCATTGAGTACACCTATATAAAATGGTGCCATAGAAAGGCAGCAACCATCATCAAAGATCCTCACCACCCAGGCCATGCTCTTTTCTCGCTGCTGCCATCAGGTAGAAGGTGCAATTGTCTCAGGACTTGCACCACCAGGTTCAAGAACAGTTACAACCCCTCAACAATCAGACTCTTGAACAAAAGAGGATATTCTACTTCTCATTCTACTTCTGATGTTCCCACAACTGATGGTCTCAATTTAACAACTCTTTATTTTTTTATTTCATGATCGTTATTTATTGCTATTATTTACATCTACATTTGCAGTTTGTTGTCCATTGATCCTGTTTGCAGTTACTGTTCTATAGATTTGCTAAGTATGCCCACAGAAAAAGAATCTCAGGGTTGTATATGGTGGCACGTATGTATTCTGCTAATAAATTTTACTTTGAATTTTGAACTTTGGGAAGACAAAAATAAATGCAGTTGTTACTGTATACATGGGAGCTGGTCATTGAATATGCAACTCTTTCCAGACCTGATTTGGTCTTTAAAAGCTTAAGCCACTGAATCAATGAGTGTTAATACAGGTCTCACTGCTGTTCCTCTAGGTAAGCTTCAGCCATTTTATTGTTTCATCATTAGCTCCTTTTCCCCTCTCTCTTGGCCCTTGTAGCTCGCAGCATTACAAGCTGAACAGCATCCCCCAAAGGATATGCAGTCTTTACAAATCTGGTTTCCATTCTCCTCATTTCTTCTGTTCCAGAAAAATGCAGGGATATTGCATTTTACCCTGAGATTGAAATTGATTCTTGTGGGTCCTCAACATACACCTTTGGTTGTGACTGAAACAATAACGCAAAGGATAGATGAAAAGCAATCAGCAGATGTCCCTCACTTTCTTCCAGGTGTCCTGTACCACCAGAAGTCCTCCTTTCACTTCTCTCCTCGTTGGGAAATTAAAATCCAGCCCGATGTTTCAATTCTCTGGTGTTTTACTTGAAATGCACATTGTTAAAGCTGCATTGGGAATTCCCATTAGCTTCACTCTGAAATAATTTATTGTTCTCAGTCTGGGGTAACTACACAACATTTAATACAGATGGAAGTCTTGGGGAAAAAAGGCACATTTGGCTCTTTTAAATTTAACAAATCATGAAGCTGTCTTTGATTAAGAAAGGCACTGCAGAGCTCAATGTTACTGTGGAATAACAGATATGTTTTGTTTGTTTAAATAAACACTTTTCAGAACTGCACAGAGTTACAGAGTCCATTAATTTTTATACATTGGGCCTATTGTTACATAATTGTGCAAAGTTACTCAAAATTTCTTGGGAATTAGTGATACTTCTGTTCCCTACCTCTGCTTGAGGTGCTATATGACTGGATAAGCTTCAGGTATCTTACTAAATGGCCGCTCGACATTTCTTCATGCATGAACTTAATGCGTGTCAACAGGCTATTTATTTTGTGGGGTCTGGGCCATCTTTTAAGCCACATCTGCACTCATGTTCTTCCCACAATGAGCAATGACTTTTCCTCAATCATCCCCCAGGCCAAGAGTACCTCAGCCAAATGAACTCAGCGCAGAACAGAAGAGCAGTTGTCAGCTTGATCTGTGTGGCTCAGTCCAAAATTAAACATGCCATCAAGGATCCTCTGAATGCAATGTACTGCTTATTTTGTAGGTTATGCCATTAATTGCAATTATCAGATAGTTTGAAGGTGTATGAAATTGCAAGGTTAAGGAGCCCCGTCTGATGAAGTAGTTAGTATTCCTGCCTCACAGCTCCGGGGTCCTGAGTTTGAGCCAAAGTCTGGGTACTGTCAATGTGGAGTTTGCACGTTTTCCCTGTCACTGTATGGCTTCTTCGAAGTGTCCAGTTTCCTCCCACAACCCAAAAATATCCTGGCAGGTTAACTGGCTGCTGTAAGCTTCTCATTAGTGCAAGTAAGTGGCAAAAGAAGCAAAGGGTACGTGAGAGGGAATCAGTTGTTCAGGGTATTGGGAGTGATGGTATAGCTAAGAGCGTGTATGGACCAGATGGAAGAATGGCCTCTGTGCTGCAATAACTTCAGTTCTTTGTCATTCACCCTCCACTGTTATTGCACCCAGCTTTCAGATTAAATAAATACATTTTCCTTGGAGAATGTGTTGCACTAATCTTATCAATCAGCAAGTTCAAGTAGAAAGGACATCCTGGTATCTGTTTTATATTTGCTTTCTACATTTAATGATGAAAAATAGCAATTCCCAAGGTATTGCTTTTGTTTCGGAATTAATCATTATGAAAAGATAACATTCTTAAGAGAAAATGCTTTGATTAGTTGGCAGTAATTTTAGCCAAAGACCTTTATGATGATTCTATCAGCAAATCCTGATGACATCAGTAGATAGGCTTGGAGGCATTGTTTTCTTGATTGCGAATGGAGCTGAGCAAATATTAAAAGCTGAAGCTGTGACAGATTCCCATGAATCATAATCACAAGAGATTCTGCAGATGCAGGAAATTCAAAGCAACACACACAAAATACTGAAGGAACTCAGCAGGTCAGGCTGTTACGACACGCACCCAACCGCACCCGTTTCCGGCGCTTAGGCGCACTAACTCTCCGGGTTACGGATAGCTGAAGTGGCCCTATTAAGGATTCGGGACCATCCTGCTAATTGATAATCATGTTTTGGTGCCAAGAATTGAGTATTTAGGGAGCACCTGAACTGTGGTTGGGTGCTCAATTGTAAGCCAAACTACAGATATTTTCTAGCATTTTGTTTTTGCTCAGTTCTCATTACACCTTTATATCGTGTCTCAATTTCAGCCTTGGGTACTCTTGCATTTAGGTCCAAACCATCCTCACCTGGGTCTCTCATCACTGTACAATTGAGCCAACATGGATCCAGTGGGGTATCAGGGTCTCTCAGCTGCTGTAGCCAGCCACAGCGAGAGGATTTTGAGACAAAACCTGGAGATACACGAACCTTTGGCTGCTGTGTACCAGCTATCACAGGGAGGATGCCAGTGTAAGAGGGTCTACATTACGAGGCTAAAGAGGGCACCTAAGCCCGGCCATGACCAGCTCGTCTCCTGCTCGGGACTCTGTTGAGCCAATGCAGATCGGTTACACGAGGCTCTCCGCTGATGAAAGGTTCTGGTGTCAGAATCAAAGCTGCTGTTATTACTGCAGGGAAGCAGGTCACCTGCGGGCCGAATGTCATAAGCTGCAGGTGCCTGGAAAACGACTAAGACCGTCCAGTATTGGGTGAACTGTGAATGGTTGCAGCCCCTACTCCCAATCCCACTGACTCTGGTTTGGTGCTGAAGATGGAGATCTCCTGGGGTAAGAACTTGAGACAGGTGAAGGTTTTTGTGGACTCTGGGGCAGCGGGTAATATCCTGGACTTAGGAATTACCCACAGCTCGACATACCACTGCAAGAGTTGAGCCAGTCCATGCCCGCAACCGTCTTGGACAGACGCCCACTAGGTTCTGGGCAGATCCAGCAACAGACTGTGGTTTTGTAAATGAGGATAGGGGATCATGTGGAAGACATTAGTTTCCACATTTTTGACTCTCCACTCATACCACTGTTCCTCCAGTACCCTCAGCTGTTCCAGCATAACCCATCCATGGACTTAAGGGAGGGGAGAATCATTACTCGGTCCAGTTATTGTGAGAGATTATGTTTGTGATGTGGTGTTCCGACCCCCAAACTCTCCCAAGATCAATGAACAGTAAGGGGACAGACTTCAGTGGGAGGTAACCTGAAGCCTCAGGAATCCAGCCGCCAGGTCCCAACTGAAGGGAGGACTCCTAAACGTAGACCCTTGAACCCTGTTCCCAGGGTGCAAGAACCATCCGTAACACATAATTGTTGTCGTCTGAGGAAACGATGGAGTCTAGTGATCCTAGGGAGGAGATTGAGAGGTCGGTCAAACAATCCCTATCACCAAGAAGCCTCAGGACTCGTCCTTGAGGGAGGGTTCAGAAGAACATGCAACACTCAGGTCGGTCCAAGTTCCTTCTGTATACAAGGACTTGGAGGAGGTCTTCAGCAAGGGAAAGGCCTCGACTCTTCCACTACACCAACCCAATGACTGTGCTATAGATCTTCTGCCTGATACTTATCCTCCATGTGGTCAATTATTCACTAAGCTAGACCTATGACTATTTAATCCAAACAAACCCAACTTCAACAAAACAGAGGGAAGAGTGAATCATCAATGTTCATCAGATACCACTGGAGGATTTGGTTCTGATGTCAAAAAAATTTCCAACCTTTATTTCAATCGGTGTTAGTTGAAATTATTGATAAAATTAAATCCTGGAGCTCTGAGACTCCAATGAATTGATTGTTAAGCAGAACTTCAAGCAACGAATGTACAATGGCTTCCTGAGTAACACATATGAAATGCTGGAGGAACTCAGCAGTTCAGGCAGCATCTCTGGAAAGGAATAAAGAGTCGATGTTTTGGCCTGAGCCTTTTCATCAGGACTGGAAAGGAAAGAGAAAGATGCCAGAATAAGAAAGTGAGGGAGGGAAAAAAGTGCACACTAGAAGGTGATAGGTGAAGCCAGGTGAGGGGAAAGGTGGGTGGGTGAGGGAGGGGGATGAAGTGAGAAGCTGGGAGATGATAGGTGGAAAAGGTAAAGGGCTGAAGAATAGAAATCTGATAGGAGAGGAGAGTGCACCAGAGGTAGGTGATAGGCAGGTGAGGAGAGATGATGGGGAGCCAGAATGGGGATTGGAAGAAAAGAGAAGGGAGAAGGGGAGAAATTACTAGAAGTATGAGAAATCAATCTTCATGCAGTCAGGTTGGAAGCTACCCAGACAGAATGGCTTTCTTCTGCAATGGCTTCCTCCTGCAGCTGCATTAAGGCGAATGGCCTGTTGATATTTAACCTTTTTGTTTGGACGAAGGACAGGATATGCCCCCTATATGGGAATGTAAAACCTACTAGGAATTACACATGCCAAGAGCTTATCTGTGATGCCAACGGGAGAGCTGGTGTAGGAGTTGAAAAGGTAATTTGCCACTCTTGTCTTCATTAATTGTGGGACCATATATCTCCTTCCAGCACAGTCAGAACTGCCTGTGGAGATGTTCCAGTAGAAAAGTTTCTGCATATTTCATTACTGCAGTGGAATCACATCCTTTCTAGGAGATTTTTTAATCAGTGGCTTTACTGAGCTCCTTAAGCCTGGGTAATACCCACAGCAATTGGAAGCTTTCTATCACCAAGTTAGAGATAACGATTTGTCTGGAGTACAGTTTAAAGTAACATTCTGCACACTAATCTATTTGCATTTCCTGATTAATTATGATTTTTCCTCTGGTTGATTTGGGTAGGGGCGTAGGAGTGTGGGTGTGTGTGTGGGGGGATGTTGTCTCTTCATAATGTGGGCCCCATTGACTTTTTGATTCCATCATACATACCCCTGATGTTGCCTGCATCTGTTGATATCTCAATACTATTACACAGCTGTAGTCAATAATCGCTGGCATTGCATCATGCTGTCAGCTACACTGTATTTCTGGCTGCTCTCATTGCTAGCTTGGGGCTCACATGGTCATGCTTTGCATCAATGGCTAGCATTGTGTCACTGAAGTGAGCCTCAAACCATCATTTGTCTTGTTTGCTGACAGTACTGTTATGTAGATGCTGTTCCTTTCATGATCCTGTTCTGCTGAGCACATACTGAAGAAACCAAGACTTTTTTCTGATGTGTTATGTCCAGTTTTACTTTCTCTCGGTCCTGGGTTTCACTGTTATTGATATGCTACTGGAGATTGTCAATAAATTAAAGTAAGGCCTTTGAACTTGTGTACAAAGAAGATTGTTGAAGGGACTGGAAAACTCTGGCTGTCCTCCAAGGTTCATCAACATGTTCAAATCCTTCCAAGTGATATGAAAGATTCTATTCAATATGATATCTCAAACCCTGAACCTCTTAAGTTTCAGGCAGATATATTCTCACACCAACTCAATTTGGAACCTTGTTTAGTTTCCTTTTATTCAAATGTGCTTTTAGTACATCAACAGATGGTAAGACATAAGACCAAAAGACATAAAAGCAGAATTAGGCCACTAGGCTCATTGAATGTTCTGCCATTCATCATGGCTGATTTATTGTCCCTCTCAACCCCATTATCCTGCCTTCTTCCTGCAGCCTTCGACACCTTGACTAACAAAGAACTTATCAACCTCTGCTTTAAGTATACAAAATGATTTGACTTACCCAGATATCCGTGCAATGAATTCCACAGATTCACCACCATCGGGCTAAAGAATCTCTGTTGTAAATGGACATCCCTCTATTCTGAGTCTGTGCCCTCTGGTCCTGGACTCACACACTGTAGGAAACATCATCTCCACATCCACTCTGTCTAGGTCTTTCAATATTCAATAGGTTTCAGTGAGAATCCCCCTCCCCCCCCCATTCCTCTAAGCTCCAGTAAGTACAAGCCCAGAGCCATCAATCACTCCTCATACATTAACCCTTTACTTCCCAGATACCTTCTCGTGTACCTCCTCTGGACCCTCTCCAATGCCAGCACATCTTTTCTTAAATAAGGAGGTCAAAACTGCTCACAATACTCTACGTGTGGTCTAACCAGTGCCTTATAAACCCTCAGTATCACATCCTTGCTCTTGCAGTCTAGTCCTCTCAAAATGAATGCTAACATTGCATTTCCCTTCCTTACCACAGACTCAACCTGCAAGTTAACCTTAATGGAATCTTGCACAAAGGCTCCCAAGTCCCTTTGTATCTCTGATTTTTGAAATTCTTCTCCATTTAGAAAATAACCTATGCCTTTATTCTTTCTAGCAGAGTGAATGACCATACACTTGTCTACACTACATTCCATCTGCCACTTCCTTGCCCATTCCCCCAATCTGTCCAAGCTCCTTTGTAGATTCCCCACTTTCTCAACACTCATCTATCTTCATATTGTCCGTAAACTTGGCCACAAAGCTATCAATTCTGTCATCCAATTCATTGGCATATAATGTGTAAAGAAGTGGTCCCAATACTGTCAACTGTAAAAAAGAGGCAGAAATTGGAACAAATAATAAGAAGAACAAATCCTATCCTGACATGGGGGTCAAAGGAGGGTAGATGCAGGGGAACTAACCTGTGCTGTCTTTTGGCAACAAACTTTAAGCTGAATTTCAGTAGAAACATGGACACCATTCTAATATTTATAAAACTCAAAGTAAAAACAGCGGTTGCTGGAAATCTAATATTAAAACGGAAAAAGCAAATAATATTCAACAGATCAGGGAAGATGCAGCATCTGTCAATCAGGAAACAGAGTCACTGTTTCAGTTCTGCTGAAGGGTTTTGGACCTGAAATGTTAAGCTCTGTTTCTCTTAGCATACATGTTACTCATACTATTAAGTACTATCTGGGCATGTGGCCAAGTGGTTAAGGCATTCGACTAACGACCTGAAGGTCGTGAGTTCGAGCCCCAGCCAAGGCAGTGTGTTATGTGTCCTTGAGAAAGGCACTAAACCACACAGTGCTCTGTGACGATACTGGCGCCAAGCTGTATCGGCCCTTGCCCTTCCCTTGGACAACATCGGTGTCGTGGACAGGGGAGACTTACAACATGGGCAACTGTCGGTCTTCCATACAACCTTGCCCAGGCCTGCGCCCTAGAAGACCTTCTAGGCACAGATCCATGGTCTCGCAAGACTAATGGGTGCCTTTTTTTAAGTACTTCGGAATTTAAGTTTTTATCATCATACTGTATTTATTGTTTCATAAATATATTATCATGGGCTACTTTATGTTGAAAAGGCTGACTTTGCATCTTAAACAGTGTCCTCAGTCTGCTATAGCTGCAGAGGGCCACACAGAAGCAGCAGTGCTTTGCATCAGGTGCAAATGAAAGAAAGTGTGTCTGTGCACTGTTCATTATTTCTATGGACTCTTCATTAACGTCCATTCCCTGTAGTTCCCACTTCACAGGCATCGAATTGACCGTTCTCTGATATTCGTTGTCCATAGTGAACATCTTTGAGAATTGTCCCATTGTTCATATGGTGAATATGCCCAAGGTACTGAATTCGTCATCACCTCAGCAGTATGTATGTATGTGCATGGCCCAGAATATCACATTTCTCTTTTCCCTCCTGGGTGCATTTACAGTTGATTGTTCAGAGATTGGAACTCATGCCCTCTGAATACAAGTATTAGAATAGCTATTGGGAAAGCCACCAGAGAGGAGCATTAGAAGTCTGACCAGTGTTTGAGTGGGTAAGCTAGTAATAAAAGGAGCAACAGAGGGACAGAGAACAATCACAAAACAGATGAAATAGTAAATAGAAAAATATGATGTTCTGCTTTAGATTTCACTTCTTGGCTTCACCTCATTCAGTTTTCTGCAACAAATCACTCACACAACTTCTAATCTTGCAATCAATTGATTTCTACAGGTATTAGTTTAACAACGACAAATAAATTTAGTAGAAACAAATTCCGCATTTTCACAGCTTGGTGTGGAGAAACATTAACTGATCACTCTGAAGCTTGCTTGAGGCTTACAAATTTAATTCTCATGTCCCTTCATTCCATGATCACTATTTAACCTAAACAGACTGTTATATCTGAACTATCTATGCCTTTCAGCATTTCAAAAATGTTTTAATCTTCCTTCTAATGAAACAACCACAGCTATATAAAAATTTCAGACAAAGTGTGTGATGATTATAAACTGCTCAAATGAAGAATTTTAAATTTGCTATAGGGAGAATAGTGGGAATAAAATGTATTCAGTAGTCAGTACATGTAGTTTTAAATTCTTAATCCATGGGTGGTAATTTCCTTCATCCTATTTCAGGACTTTCAAAGAGCCCATAGAGGACAGTTCATTCTGTAGCTGACTCATTTAAACTCAGTGGAGTCTAGGATTCAAATTTTAGTCCATTTAGATTTTGCCATAATGGACTTGATTTTTGGGAGACAAACTCCTCTCCCAAATCCCCAAAGTCTCAGTGATAATCATCAAAAGTAAAGGAATCCAATGGTAAGCCAACGTCTAAATACCCGGTGCCATCAAGATGGATCTGACAAGTAATCCTTGGTGAAGAGTGCAGTGTATTTAGTATTTCAGTAATATTTGAGTAATATTGTAAATATATTATTTAATTAAACTTCCATATTTGTTTACATAATTCATTACAGGTTATATGCAAGAAGTACATAAATGGTATATGGCATTATGCCACCACGAAATATGTGAGTGCCTCACTAAAGAAAAACTAAATAGACAAGTTATCCCAGCTCCCGTGTTTTTCTTTAAGTTGGTTTCTGGAAAGACAGAAAATGGATGAAATTCATGGGTTCATGAGTGGTGAGTGCCGTGTGATAATAATAATTATTTTAAAAAGCAGAAATGGCTGGCTACATCAGAAAGATAGATGAGTTCAACTGTACAACAGATAACTAGATGATGGGTAATGAATGAATTGAGCAGTATGTTAAAGGAAATGGAATGGCCGATAAAAAATGAGTGCCAATGTTACTGAGTGCAATAGGTAGAACAGTATAAAGTTTGCTTAGAAGTTTAACTGCTCCAAACAAACCAGCTGAAATGAGCTTTGCTGAAATCATGAAATTAAAGCAGGAACATTTAGAAGCAAAACCATTGTTTAAAAAAACATTGATTGCAGAACACCTTAGGTTTCATAAGTGGAATCAAAAGGAAGGGGAGTCCATTTTGGGTTACAATTCATTGAAGAAATTGTCCAATCATTGTCAGTTCAGTGATGGGCTTAAGGATGCACTGAGAGATCATTTAGTTTGTGGTATCTTAGAAGGAAGTATTCAAAATGGCCCCTGACTGAAACACAACTCACATTTAAAAGAGCAGTTGAAATCATTGTATCAATGGAAACTGCAGCCAGAGGTGCAACTGAATTGCAATCAGGAATGAAAGTGAGCATGAACAAAATTGCAACAACTAAACAGATACCTGCCTGGCTGAACAAATTGTGTTACGACTGTGAAGGGCTCACATACACCAGATCAATGTAGATTTAAAGGCAAAACTTGCAGAAAATGCAACAAAATACGACATATACAAAGAGCATGACAGGCAAACAAAAATAAATGGACTGCACAAGGTACAGAGAAAGATAAAGAGCCAAGTTTGCAGTTTCAAAAAGAGCACTAATCTGCATGCTGTTGATGAAAAATCTGATAATGATGTGAGTGATATCGGACTCTGTAGCATTGAGATATACAATGTGAAAACTAACAGGAGACAAGCAATATGACTTACACCAGAAGTGAATGGTAAATTAATTAAAATGGAATTGGACACTAGCTCGGCTGTTTCAGTTGTTACAGAAAATGAGTTTGTACGGCATTTCAAGATATTGAATTGAAGCCTGCAAATATCTAACTAAGAACTTATACTGAAGAAAAAATCCTCCTGTGGGAATGACATTCGTGACAGTGAAATACAACAACCAACAAGTCATATTGGGTTTGTATGTGATAAGAACAGGAAGGCCAGCATTGTGCGATCACAATTAGCTGAGACAACTACAACTTGATTGCAAATCCATCCATTATTTGCATGCCACATCCCCTGCAAAAGAGTCAACTGAAAGCAAATTAAGAAAGGTAGTGGATGATGCCACAGCAGTGTTTAAGGATGACATTGGAAAATTCAAACATATCAAGGGTAAAATTGTGTTAAACGAAAATGCCACACCCAAGTTTTACAACACCCGTCCGGTTCTGTATGCCATCCATGATAATGTAGCAAGTGAACAAGATTGCATGGAGCTGAAGAAATTCTGTTTAAGATTGAATGGAGCCCATGGGTAATGCCAATGATCTAGTAGCCAAGAAGAATGAGTCTGTCAGGATTTGTTGTGTCTTTAAGGTCACCAATCAACCCAGTACTGAAAGTAGATCAATATCCTCTGCCCAGGATAGAGGATATCTTTTCAAACCTTTCTGGAGGAAAACACCTCAGCAAAGTGGACCTAGCTGAGGCCTACTTACAGATGAAAATGGAAGAAGAGTCCCAAGTGTTCTCACCATAAACATTCACAAGCGGTTTTATCTTTATAATAGGCTTCTTTTTGGAGTAGCATCTGCACTGGCACTCTGGCAGAAAGCTATGGACCAGGTGCTGCAAAGCTGTCCAAGCACTCATTACTACCTGGATGTTGTCATTGCCACCGGTAAGGAAGACAAGGAATATCTCCATAATCTCAAGACAGTGTTGAAAAGATTGGAAGATTATGAGCTCTGAGCATAATCCAACAAGTGTAAATTTTTAAACCAAGCATCACTTATTGTGGCACACACCATTGATGCACAAGCATTAATAACAACAACAATAATAATAATAATAATAATAATAAGTACTTTATTGATCCCGAGTAGGAATTTCTTTCGTTACAGCAGCAACAGTTAAGAACACACTTAGCAGTGTGCAGACTTAACTAATAATAGCATACAGAATAATAATATACACAATAATGTGCAATAATAATGTACAAAATAATAAAGCAAAGACTATTGTACTATGATGTGTGTTCTCCTGTCACACAGAGATGAACTGCTGTATATGCTTATTGCATTCGGTAGGAAAGATTTTCTGTAACGATCCTTGTGACAGTGGAGTTGAATGAGTCTGTTTGAAAGGGTGCTCTGCAGCTTATTCAGTAGGTCATGGAGAGGATGTGCCAGATTGTCCGTAATGGATAACAGTTTGTTTAGTGACCTCCTGTCTACCACTAACTCAAACGAGTCCGGGTTGTAACCAAGGACGGATCCAGCATTTTTGATGAGTTTATTTCGTCTTTTTGCATCACCAGCATTGATGCTGCTCGACCAACATAAAGCAGCAAAGAAAACTGCACTCGCTACAACAGACTGGTAAAAGATCTCCTGCTACACATGTTGAAGGATCTCAGCTTCCTTAGAAAACAGAGTCTGCTCATCCCTTTCTTGTAAGCAGCCTTGGTGTTGGTTTTCCATTCACGTGTGCTGAGAAAATTAACGCAGTGGTGGATGCCCTAATGCTAAAGGATGTGTCACAGTTGCAATCCCTATAGGATTTGTCATTTACTACAACAGGTTCCTGCCAAACCTGGCTACTGTGCTGCATCTCTTGAACTCATTACTAAGATCGAGAAGAAATTGCAATGAACAAAGCAGAGTGAAGTAGCTTTCCAGAAGGCAAAGGAAATGGTGACATCAGACACTGTACTCATACATTATGATCTATAGAATTCAGTGAAGCATGCCTGTAACACCTCACCTTAGAGTATGGGAGCAGTCATGTCACATGTTATGAGCAATGGAAGTGAATATCCTATGGCCATTGCATGATGTTCCCTTACTGTTCCAGAAAAAAATTATGCAGAGATTGACAAAGAGGCTTTGAGTCTGGTTTCGGGTGTAAAACATTTCAACCAGTACTTGTATGGGACAGAGTTTACCCTCATTACTGATCATCAACCACTAGGGTCCATTTTCAACCCTCAGAAAGATGTTCCACTAACAGAGGCAGCACAAATGCAGAGATGGGCCCTATTTCTCGGAGGACGCAATTACAAAATCAAATTTAAGAGAACATCTAATCATGGAAATGCTAATTGATTGTCCTGTTTATGCCTGAAAAAGGAAATACCTTTACAAAAGAGGACAATTTTAAGTTTACTTATATCTAAGAAGGGAGGAAGGAGTGTTGTGTATTTGATATTTCAGTAATACTTGAGTAATATTATAAGTATATTGCTTAATTGTGTAAGTCTCTCCCTGCCGGTACATAGCCTCTCCAACGGCAAGCCTCCTTGCTGGCAACACATGGAAACTGAACTCTTTTCGGACTCAGCCTGAGCTACAGAGGAGGGGGAGGAGGTCTAGCCCCTGCACACGTAGCATACAGGCCCACCAGTGTGTGGACATGCCTTAGTGCTCATGAACCAGATCCCCAGCTATGGGTAAATAGCCCCAGTGCCTTGTGGGCAGCCTCGGGAGAGATGAAGGCTATGGGAGTAAACCCAGACAGCAAATCCAGAGTGGAACCCCTAAGGTGACTGAACATCATTGAACATCCTTCCGGCAGCTCCTGCAGCCAAGCTGGTACCAGACGTATTGCTACATAAGCACTCCTTGTAAAGGTGAGGCCGAAAGAGGGAACTTGACGACTAGGCATCTCTGGATCTCCATACCTTCTGCCCAGGCTTGTGATGATGATCAGCATTACCCACTGTCCTTTGAGACAGATGGATGCCAACCGTCAACCATTACTTGATTAAGCATTCTTTGTTTGTTTACATAATTCATTATGGGTTGAAGCTCAAATTTAATTGTCATTCAACCATACAGGAATATCCATGAATACAGCCAAAGGAAACAGCGTTACTCCAGGATCAAGGTACAAAGCACAGTACCAGCAGTCATACACAGCACAAGGCACATATAGCACATATAAGGTAGCAAACAGGTATAAGATATCAGTAAAATACAGTCACAGACAAATAATATATTCAGTATAGTCCAAGACCCTGAGTCCCTGAATGTTGCAACAGTCTGCAGTCGAATACAATA
The DNA here is from genome assembly GCF_963921235.1 of Mobula hypostoma. Taxonomy (NCBI): domain Eukaryota; kingdom Metazoa; phylum Chordata; class Chondrichthyes; order Myliobatiformes; family Myliobatidae; genus Mobula; species Mobula hypostoma. Next base: position 45,339,103 of record NC_086128.1, read on the forward strand.
CAGCTTGTCTTCTGCTGAGCGAACACTGTGGGGGACAGTACCAACTCCAGTTTGGACACCGCTCCATACCGCCTTTGGTGGAGCACACCAACTCTGACGCCTCTCTCCTGGATGGCTGTAAACAGGCAATGCCACAGCTTGAAGCCTAATCCTTGCCATGACCGAGGACACGTGGCTCCCCACCGTATCTTGTATGTAAGAAGTAGATGAATGGCATATGATATTACACCACCATGTCATATGTGAGTGCCTCATTAAAGAAAAACTTACCATGTAGATAAGTTATCCCAGCTCCTGTGTTCTTCTTTCATTATGTTTCTGGAGTACAAAACATAACAAAGAGGGAACTGACTTTAAGTTATTTGATAAAACAGAGAGTGTACTTATTGATAATTTTACAACGTTACCAGTCATAATATTTGCAAACCTCTGAGCGAAGAGACCATCCATATAAGTTCAGGATTTATTTCTTTCTATTAATTTATTTTTTCTGAGAGCTGTGTTTTGCTGGCAAGGTGGGCATTTATTACAAATCCCTAAATGCTCTTCAGCAGGTGCTGGTGATCTGCAGAAGCTGCTGAATGATTTCCTTCACAATCAACTACCACAGCAGTAGCAAATACTTAGGATTCCAACATGGCTACGATGTTGTCTTTGATTTGTAGTGGCTATGTTGGGGCACTGAAGTACAGTTCAGACACACAAGCCTTCACACTTGTCAAAATAACATCTCAGCACTAGTACTGTGTGCAAAACCTTTTTCACAAGCAAGAAAGCAGCTGTGAAACTTCAGTCCATATTGACATATTTCCTTGTCAGAAGTCATTGAGCTCCTATGAATTCCAGAAACCTATGGAGCTGTGGTTAAGAGGGTTACTCAAACACAGCCCAATGTGCAGCAATAAACAGCAAATGCAACGGGTGGAGCCCTGGTTTCATCTTCACACCCAGTATCAAACTTTGCATTTGAAGTTTCAGTCCATGGAATAGATTTTTAACCTCGGGAGGAGAGATCTATTTCAAAAGCCAAAAGTTTGAAAATCTACTTGGACTTCAGCTTTCATTTTTTAAAGTTTTTTGAATATAAATTTTACTAGCAAATCTCCTGTTTACCCAGGCTCTGGAGAATTTTAGTGTTGTCTGGCTGCTTAGATGGAGCTGTATGAACTCTGCCTCACTCCAAGCCAGGACACAAGGAACTTATGGGGGATTGATCTTAACAGGTTTCTCCTGTTTTTTTTTTGTCTTTTATGTACTAATAGCTTCTGCCTGAACAATAGGACATAGATCAGGAAAGGAACAGAAAATAACAACTATTATTTTAAATGCATAGTCAAAAATATAACTGCCAGTGATGGATGGAAGATGCAAATAAGCACTTCAATACACATTGATTAGTGCAATGTCCCCCATTTAAGTAAAAGTTTCTCCCAACTTTCATTGTTGGAAACTGTCAGCAAACTTAATCCCCATGTACAAATTTGCACAATGTTAACCAAGGTACTTGCCTGAAGAAATCATCTTTCCTTTGATACAGTGTAGTGCCTTAATGATGAATTGCTTAAAATAGATTAGGCCTACTTTCGGACAACTTTGTGTTTCCTTGACGTGGTACTCAGTTATCGTTTCCTGGATCTTCATCTCAATTAGACTGACAGTGGGGATGATATAATGGATATAACAATGCAAGTAGCATTGAGATGAAAGCCAGTGTCTGATAGCATAAGTAGTATCTCCATACGTAGTATCTTAAGGTCATTATTTTCCCCAAAATATACTTTATTCATACTATATACACTAAATACATACCGTACATCTTTCTCGACAACAAAAATACAGAATACTGGAATAACTGGATGGGTAAAGTAGCATCTTTAGAGCCAAAAGGTGTAAGTTAATGTCTTGGGTGAAGACACTGCATCAGATCGAGAGAGGAGGACAGAAATTGTCATTATATAGCAATATGTGAGGTAGGGATGGAAAGAGGCTCGTGGATGAAAAATGGAATCATGTGAGGACAGAATGATGACAGATGCAACCAGGTGGGTGAAGGGGATGGGAAAAGTGAACTAAGGAACAAAAGAGTGTGTGTAGGAGGACACCCGGGTGATTATTTTACATGAAATTGGAAAATTTGTGGTTCATACCATTGGATTGTAAACCTTCCATGTAGAATATGTGGTGTTTGTCCAATTTGCATTTGTTGACCTATCCACAGCAATGGAAAAGACCACGGATAGACAAATCAGTATGGAGTGGGATGGAGTGGGATGCCATAGTTGGATGCATCAGCAAGGGAGATGAGGCTGAGTACAGGGCTACAGTAGGAAACTTTGCCACATGGTGTGAGCAGAATTATCTGCAGCTTAATGTGAAAAAGACTAAGGAGCTGGTGGTAGACCTGAGGAGAGCTAAGGCACCGGTGACCCCTGTTTCCATCCAGGGGGTCAGTGTGGGCATGGTGGAGGATTACAAATAGCTGGGGATACGAATTGACAATAAACTGGACTGGTCAAAGAACACTGAGGCTGTCTACAAGAAGGCTTAGAGCCGTCTCTATTTCCTGAGGAGACTGAGGTCCTTTAACATCTGTCGGATGATGCTGAGGATGTTCTACGAGTCTGTGGTGGCCAGTGCGATCATGTTTGCTGTTGTGTGCTGGGGCAGCAGGCTGAGGGTAGCAGACACCAACAGAATCAACAAACTCATTCATAAGGCCAGTGATGTTGTGGGGGTGGAACTGGACTCTCTGACGGTGGTGTCTGAAAAGAGGATGCTGTCTAAGTTGCATGCCATCTTGGTCAATGTCTCCCATCCACTACATAATGTACTGGTTGGGCACAGGAGTATATTCAGCCAGAGACTCATTCCACCGAGATGCAACACTGAGTGTCATAGGAAGTCATTTCTGCCTGTGGCCATCAAACTTTACAACTCCTCCCTTGGAGGGTCAGACACCCTGAGCCAATAGGCTGGTCCTGGACTTATTTCTTGGCATAATTTACATATTACTATTTAATTATTTATAGTTTTATATTGCTATATTTATACTCTTTTCTTGGTTGGTGCAACTGTAATGAAAACCAATTTCCCTCGGGATCAATAAAGTACGACTATGACTATGACTATGACTAGGGGTAAACTTAGAGAGTGAGCAATAGACTCAGGGAGCTTTTAGTTAACCCCAGTATAAGAATCAAACAAGGCAGGTCAGGTGGAAGAGTTTCCTCAAAGAATCAAGTTCCATTGTGTTCTAGGCATTTTGAATGTAATAAAAGCAATGTGAGATGATTGTCAGCTTCTCAAGAATGACTATAACCATGTTCAATAAGGTTATAGAAACCATCATTGGCCCATGTAAACCTTTGAGACTGAGGACCCTTCTTGGGATGTCCATGACATACTGATGTCAGATACCTTCATTCTCAAATTTACCGTACCTCTAATATCTAGTCTATTTATACCTTTTCTGCTCTCTGTCAATGAATGTTCTCTTCCATCTATGATATTTTACACCTATGCATGGTACACTGATCTGTTATTTGTTATGCCTATCTTATCAGTGTTTCTTGGCACAGTTGTGATTTATCTCTCAAGGTGTTGCAATAAACTCCTTTACCTTTTTAGTCCTTTATCTCTTGTGTATCAACATGTTATCTTCTCTGGATATTGGCAAAGTATCTCAGAGTGCCTCACTGTTATTTACTCTCTGACTCAATGCTGAACAAATATATCTCTACGTGTACATATTGAAGATTGAGATTGCTCCTGCTGAAACTTCATATAGCCAATCAAGCCCTGTTTAAATATTGCGGTTAGTTTTAAGAACCCATTATGTCAAGTAGCTGCAGTCTATGTAAACATTGTGCAGTAATCATTCTAATCGATGATAATCTTTGTTGACACAGGTGTGTCCTGGTAAATTAAATTGTGATTATTGCTTATGATAGCAAGAGAATACTGGGAGCTCTGTGATATCGGTATAGGCTACAATGGAAAGAAGTTGAAGGCTGGTGCTTGCTTATTATCAATGGCTTCTGTTAAGATTACCATCTGATGATCTCCCTCTCTCCCCCCTCCCCCTCCCCTTTCCCCCTCCCCTACTACCCCCTTCTCCTCCCTCTCCCTCTCCCTCCCCCCCACCGCCCCCCCCACAGTGAAGCATGTGGTGCCGTGGTTTTTTGTGTGACCTATTCAGTTTGAACAGAAAGTACTAAAACATAATGGGGAATCAGGAACTTAGTAACATTTTCTATTTCTAAGTCCTCCATACGGCTAGTATGTGAATGCACAACAAACCTCGGAGATCTTTGTTGCATTCCATGTTGTGTAATTGATGCCTACATGCCCTCTCTGGGATTTTCACATTTGCATGTACAGTGTATACTAATCAGGACCACCCATGTGGAAGCAAGTCCCCTCAATGCTTGTGGAGCCTGTTTCAGATATCAAAAAAGTTATATCTATGTTTAGTCCCCAGCTCTTGCAATCTGGCTTAGGCAGGGTCCCTATAACAAACAGAATCTCCTGACCCTCCCATGAACCCTTCTTCTCCTATCCCAATACTCCCTTCTTTTCCCATCCCAATACTCTCTGTTAATAATTCATCCATTAACTCTTCTGCGCTCCCACAAAGTCCAGATCCCTATCCAACACAGCCGCACCTACAGTGCCTATCTGTAAATGCAAGCTGACCTCCATCCCAGCAACACACACAAAATGCTGGAGGAACTCAGCAGGCCAGGCAGCATCTATGGAAAAGAATAAAGTGTCAACATTTCAGACTAAGACCCTTCATCAGGACACATCCCACCAATATTCCAAGTCAACTTTGACCACTGTTCCTCACCAGTCAATGAATGCCCACTTCCAGTGACCCACGTCCTGCCTAGATCACCAACAAAGGCTCCTTGTCACTGAGGATCTGTCCATGATCAGGGGGAGTCGGTATGGCTTTGAGTGGGGGAGATCCTGCATCACTTATTTAACTATTTTTTGTGAAGCTATCTGGAAAGATTGATGAAGGCAGGGCAATAGATATTTCCTACTATTTTGTCTAAATCCTAATGTTATATCCATTTAATATGTAATCTTCAAAGAAAAAGAAACAACCTTAAAGCAACATCTACCGTGCTGACCTAGAAACAATAATGTTGTAAAACTTTCCAAATATCATGATCCCTCTCCTACATTAACCTCTTGCATCAAGGGAAGAGCAGAAAAGAAAGTAAGCAGAAACTCAGACAAATCAAATGTACACTGCCTGGGCTGGAAATCTGAAATAAAAACATAAACACAGAGATTAGGCAGCCAAAGGAGCAATTGTTAATGATCTGCTGAGTGTTTCCAACATATTCCATTTTCCATGTGCATTTTCTCAGGATGACTAGGTTGGGACGGGGAAGTAAGATAGGTAGCGAAGTACATATTTTGTTTCACTGGGCATATAGTCATGTACCCTGAAATGATATCTAAGGAGATGAATGGTGGTGGGTAATAACACAATGAACAGGAGGAGGAGGAACCTTTGCCAACGTATTCATCCTCAACCAATGTGGAGCCCAGCATGCAAATTTAAGAGGCAAGGTTAAGGAATCTGGAGCTACATCCACCGTGAAGTGAAGAGTGAATTGTGCATTTCAGCCTTCTGCAGCCTCCAACACAACTGCTTGCAAAAAGAGCTGAATTCCAGAGATGCAGTGCCCTTGACATTTGAGTGTGACTTCAAGAGTCCGAGTGAAACTGAATGATCAGTCAAACAGCTTTTCTATATGATTCAAAAAGCTAGATCACTGTGGCTGTTCGAGGTCAAATATTTCAACCCCAGCGTGATGCCCTCAGTTCAATCATTTTCAACTGTTTCATCAATGTTTCATCAATGAACCACCTCTCCTGATCTAGTGCAAAAAATGGGGTTATCTGCAGATAATTGAACAGCGTTATAGTTCAATTTGTGATTCATCTGATTACCATATGCAACAGTACGTGGACACATTAGGCCACATGTGCATAAGCCAGATAACAGTATCTCCATTAAGAGAGACTCTCACCACCCTTCCTTCCATTCAATGGTATTATTATTACCAAATCCCCCAACACTCATGGTCATGTTCTTACCTTTGACCAGGAATGTTACTAAACTAGTTACATTAACATTGTGAGATCAGTAAACAGTCAATAGTTAGTTATCTCTTGTTAAGTTATATAATGCTTTTCCACCATCTAGATGCCATAGCAGACATGATGGAATACACTCCCGTTGCCTGGGGAACAGCAGTTTCAACAGTTTCGGCACGGACTAGAAGGGCCGAGATGGCCTGTTTCCGTGCTGTAATTGTTATATGGTTATATGGTTAACAACACTGTAGAGTACCATTCAGAACAAAATTGTTAACTTGCCCCATGTAATAAACATCCATTCCCTCCACCAGAAGTATTCAGTAACTGCAATGCAAAAGAAAAATGTGCCAAAGGTTTTCTGTAGTACTTTCACAACTTGTTTTCTCTACCAATAGTACGAATGACTTTCATTAAAGGCTACATTTAACATAGTAATAAAAAACACAAGTTACTTTGTAGGGAACAGCAGAATGAGGACGTTCTACATAAGGACATCTCAAAATATATAACCATATAACCATATAACAATTACAATTTCAACATATGACCAAAAGTTTACTCAAAGAGATAATATACTAATAATGGAGATGGAGAGAATTAGTAAGTTTAGAGAGTTAGCAGCTGAAGGGATGTTTGCCATTGGCAGGGTGATCAGATTCAGGGATGTTGAAGAGTTTAGAATTGAATGAGTGCAGATGTCTCAGAGGGGGAAAGGATTGGAAGCAATTATTTCTGAACACAGAAGAACGGAGATATCTGTTCTTCTTGGATTTGAAAGCAAAATTGTCTGGTTTAAAAGGCTGATTCTGCTTAGCTGGGAGATCATTAAATAAGTAGAACTTAAAAAAATAGGATATGGGCAACATTGTTTTGGATTATCTTAAATTCATGAAGAACAGGAAAGCATTGGAATATTTAAGCATAATCTACTTGAATTAATCAGTGCATTTGATGCATAGGGTCAGAAAATCTCCACTATCCTGAAGGTCACACATCACTGTGAATTGAAATGTATCATTGCTTATTCATTATTGATGGGTCAGAATTCTAGATATTTTTATCCAACAGCTCTGAGATGGTATCTATAGTGCAAAGAATACAGAGTCTCTAGGATTTTCTCCTACCATCTCCTAAAAGGCAATTTTGAATGGGAATCAAATGTGGCTTTGCCCGTGATTCAAGCATTCCAAGAAGGAAAAAAGATGATTTGTTACAGACTAGACAACACATGAAAGACTAATTTAATATCATCAATTTAAATCAATCTGGGAAATTAATATAAATTATAATTTGTTGATTGGCAATCCATTTAATGCTGAATTATGGTGAAGATGAATTGTCTTTGTAATGTCAATTATTCTTTTTGTTATGCAATGATGTTTATTAAAATTTTGATGGTCACATGATGGTAACTGTGTCATAATTGTCTACCTATGACATTGTCTATCAGAAGATGTCTGCATCTTCTGTATCTGAATAGCATTAGTTATGGTGTTAATCAACAATTATAAATGCACAAGTATCTTTTAATTTATCTTTGATAATATGGCCAATGGGGATTAATTAACTATGCAGGTACCCCAATTAATGGTTTGAAAGGTGTCCCAAACTTCAGAATTGTTCATTTAAACTGGACAGTTAATTCTTAAAAGTTTCTTAACAAGGAACTGAGGTAAGAGAACCTTACCTCATAGTCCTTACCAAAATGGAAGACAAGGAAAGAGGGTAAGAGAAAGAAAATTGGCCCACCTGTAACATAAATTTGAAACTGAATTCAGAGAATAAGTACACCTTTAAAATATAGCTACATAATCAGGTGCTGGTATCCATTTACTTGGTCCACCTGTAACATAAATTTGAAACTGAATTCAGAGAATAAGTACACCTTTAAAATATAGCTGCATAATCAGGTGCAGGTATCCATTTACTTGAGTTTATTAATATGCCTTGTACATCTCCACCTCTAAAACTTGTTGCTTTTCCAACCCTGTGATTAACTCTTTCCAACACCTTGTTCCACTTTAACCCAACATTCCAGAGCACACCTTCCTCTGCTTCCCCACCCAACACTCAATTCATTCGCTGATGTCAGAGCTTTCAGACATCAAAAACAAGGATCCTGAATTCTCTTCCTAAAGCCTCTCCTTACTTTGAAAGCCTTTCACAATTCTATTCTCTCAACTACACCCTTGGTCAACTCCCTTAACACTCCTTCAAAGTCCTATGTGTAATACTGCTCTTTATTTTTTATTTTAGTACATTGCTCTTGTTAGAAATAAAAATGAAGCAAGGAATGAACATGGCACTTTTATATAATCTCTGTAGCTATTTTGGCATGATACTCCCAAAATAGCAGTCAAATAGTTTTTAGTTTGCTGTGATTTTAAACTTCATATAGACTACCAATGCAATGCCTCTAAACTTACCCAGCTTTTTGGAAATAAACATGATAGAAGGACAGATATAAAGTAGGTCAGGTTGCATCAGATGTCGATTCACTCCACCCATACTTGCCCACAGAAACCAGGTTCACAGGTAAAGTTACAGAAAATAAATGCCTTTTCAAGATCCCTTTCTATCAGATTATGGCAATTTCAGTGCATCTAATTGTCAATAAGTCTGAATAGAGACAACTGTTTCAGATGCTATTAAGATCATGAAAATATTGAAATTTAAGCAACAGGTTTATTCTAAAATGCTACAAGGTCATCAGCAATGTGAATCAATCTGTAATCCACACATATATCGAATGGACCATTGATCATTCAGGAAAGTTTCATTACCTATCACATATATAATTGTCAGCAGAGGGAGAAGTTACTACATTATTTTTCATTAATAATAATTAGGACAGCATTGATGGCATTCATGGTGTTCCAATGTACTCAGCCTTCAGAACCATGCCTTCTTCAGCTACAGTTCAATCAGGCAATATGTGAAGTTGTTTTCTTTGTTAAGAGAAAAAAGATTAGGTATTCCTTAAAAGCTATAATGTAATTGGGATCAAGAGAGTTTGGCAAAATTAAAGAATGTCCAGGTCTTCCAAATCAATCCAGATGCTACAACATTAATGGTTGCCATGTATTATACTCTACAACATGCTGTCGTTCAACTGTTAAGTCGAGTCTGACTTGTCGTGGCCTCATGGACTCTTGCACACCAAGCTTTCCTGTTGGAAACTGCCTCTCTAAGATTCTCCCAAGGTCATACGCATTGTCGTACCACATACCAACCATTAACGTTGGAGCAACTTAACAACTGGATTTTTTTTGTAAATATTAAAATTCTGATTGGATGCATTCCTTGTCACAGTGGCATAGCAGTCAGTATAACACTATTACAGTGCTAGTGACCTAGGTTTAGTTTCACTGCTGTCTGTATGTTCTCCCCATGGCCACGTGGGTTTCCTCCAGGTGCCACGGTTTCCTCCAACATTCCAAAGACGTATGGGTTAGTAGGTAAATTGGTCACATGGGTATAATTGAGCAGCGCGGGCTCATTGTGCCAGGAGGGACTTTTCCCTTGTTGCATCTCTAAGTAATAAATAAATAAAATTTCCCTTAGAATTGCTTAATTAATACTCTCCCTGCTATAACCACATCTTACTGCTGGCTGCAGAACTGCACTGCCACCACAGACAAGAGGGTGTAATTACAGCACAACAAAAATTATTTCCAACTTCTATTACAAAGATAAACAAGGTATTTATGATGGAAATATAGTAAAGGCAGAATGGGTCACGTTAGAATAAGGACCAGAGGCCAGGAAATCTCTATGTTCTAATCTCACCTTGAAAGCTACTCTAGGTTCCCTGTGCTCAATGCCATGCAAGAGTCATGCAAGTTAAACTATAAAATTATGTTCTGCTTTTAAAAGTCACCCAAATTAATTTAATTCATGCTGGCATTTGCATCATTTTATTACACAAATGTTGCTTTTTAGTCCAGTCACTTAAAAGGCAGTTTTACCAGTTGTTCTGTTTTGTTGACTGGAGATTTGCAAGAAACATCTTTTCTGAATGATAAGTATTTCCATCAAATACAGCAATTTTTGAAAACAAAATTTCTCTATTCCCAAAAAGGAATATGACATTTGGCATAGTCTGAACTGTAAATTATCACGATTGTAATCTTCAGTGGGCGTGAGTGGGTGGGAGGGGGAGGTGGTTGCTCTTAATGTGTCCAGATTTACATCTGAGTTTGAAATTGGTCTGCATTACATCCTGTTCAACTTCCTAAAATATGCTACCATACAATATTTCCAGGACAGCCCCTTCAACTACCTAAAATTAAGCAAGCCTCAAAACATTGGTTCCAATCCTAACTTCTTTACTAACTTTTTACCAGTTGGAAGAAGAAACTTTAAATCCCCTAAAACCATACAGTTGAAACCTTTCTAAAATATTAGTACAAAATCAAAGGGAGCAGAAATCTTGTGCTCTATGACAGATAAAGGGTTTCTTGTGTAGCATCAAACACCCGAGACTGATGTTTCCCTTCCAGATTAATTAGCACACCTCTTTCACATCCCCTCTGCAGTGGTGCTACCTCACCTTGTCACTTCTGCATTTCTTTTTGCAATACTTCAGACTGGACTACTAACATTGTACCATTCTGTTATTTTGTGCCCACTGTTGTATTTTATTATTGCAATGTATACTGTTTACTTGCTTTATGCAAACAAGGAATTTTGTTGCAACCCGGTGTATATGACCTTGGATCTGATGAGATCAAGTAAGCTATCTGCAAGAAGACCCAAACGCCTTGTCCAGGCAGTTACAGCATCTGGCACTGCCCAGAATGTTAGATGAAAGTGGCTTCTCTCCGCTTTCCTGGCTCAAATCAATTTGCACTCCTAGTACAGTGGCAGAGACATGTCACTGTGACAATCATTCAGGCACCAGAGGCATTGTAGAAAATGGTATCAACCTTTGAGAAATGAGATTCTGATGCCTGCCTCAGTCCAGGGTCAACCTTCAATCAAACCAACAAGGTGCATTGAATTTGATGCTGTGTGTTTTGTGCTGCATTATCTAGCTAAATGAAGATTGTAACACTATCCTTCTGGCCAGTGCCAACTACTGAAAATGTCTGGGCAAAGATTTTGGATCAGGTTCAGATGAATCAGCTGAGATGAATGATTGACCCTGGATCACTGATGCCTGTCTGCTCCCTGCTGTCTTCTGCCTTCTCCTCCAGGCCAGCCCTCAGCATAAAAATACCAGGATTCTGCTCATAATGGAGAGGTGGGCAGGTGAGGATATCTTCTCTAAAATTTCCACCATTTTCATTGTGAAGCCAACACGTGACACATTTTTACTTTCTTTGACTTTTCAAGACATTGAACGAACCATTCCCTTCACAGATTCTAAGTTCAGTTTCCACACAAATCCTCTTCCCTTTTCATGGAAACATCTCCTGTCACCACTTCCTTTACCCTTTTTCTCCCCACCATCCAGGGACCCAAGTATTACTTGTCAGTGAAGCAGTGATTCACTTGTATTTCTTCCAACTCAGTGTTCACCATGTGGTCATCTTTATATTAGAGAAAACAAATGCAATTGGATGACCACCTTGCAAAACACAAAGTTAATCCTGAGTTTGCAGTTAATTGTCGTTTTAGTCCTTTATCCCATTTGCACTCAACATCACTGCCTCTGGCCTCTTAGTTTAGAAAATGTCAAAGAAGGGCTTCTCACCTTTCTGTCATGGTCCGGTGCGCATTCCGGTTCATGGTCTGGTCCGTGGACTCAAAACGCCGGGTCTTCCAGCTGTCCCTCATTTGGTTGAGTTAATCATAGACACCTGATTCCCATCTTGGAGCTTGGAATATAAGTGGCCTTGGGGTCGAGTGTGGGCTGCTGGATTGTTCCTGTCTGAATCCCTTCCCTTCCTTCTGTTGCCTTGCCTGTAACCCATATTTGCACCTCGTCAGTCTTGCCTTGGAGCAACCTACCGGTGGAAGGCTAGTGCAGTCATCGAGATATGGATTTGGCTATTCTGTAGCCCGCTGAGGTTACCAGCCCCCTTAAGTCTTGGAGCCACCCTTCCTGTCCCTTGCCTCTGTCGGGTAAGCCAGCCTGTTTGCTGTTACCCTACGGTTGGTTCTGTCCTTTCCTGTCCCTTGCCTCTGTCGGGTAAGCCAGACCATTTGCCGTTACCCTGCAGTTGGTTCTGTCCCTTCCCGTCCCTTGCCTCCATCGGGTAGAGTCCTGCATCCTGCCCAGGAGTTGCTTTGAAGTACCCTTTCCCCATCATGTCCTCATCTGACCTCCAAGCCTCCAGAGCCAAGACCCCAGCCTCCAGTCTGGTAGCCGTGTCATGTCCTTGCCTAGTTCTGGGGTCTGAGCCCGAGGCAAGACCCAGGTTCTGGGTCCTTGTCCAGTCTCTGGCTCGGAGTCCAAGCACAGGCTCCAAGTCCATGGTTCCTAGTCCTGGTGCCGCTTTCCCATCCTCAGGCTCCTCGTGCATAGTTCCCTCTCCAGGTTCCCGGTTTCTTGTCCTTGTCCTAGCCCAAGTCTGCGTTCTTGTCCCTGCTCCTTGTCTGTATCCTGCACGTCCCTGCTCTAGTCTAGTCCTGTTCCTTGTACTTCAGTGTCTGTGTCTTGCATTTGGGTCTATTCCCAGCACCCCAGTGTGACACTTTCCAGTTCTGGAGAAATGGAATCAACCTATAACAGTAAAACCATTTCCTTTTCTTCACAGATGCTACCTGACCTGCTGAGTATTTCCAGCTTACACTTTTATTTCAGATTTCCAGTTGCCATGGTGCTTTTTTAATCTTAATGATTTTTATTTGTCTCCATCCTTTCAGTTATACTTTCTCCTTTCAGACTGGCTGTGATTAACAAACTTTCACCACTTGCCTTCAGCTGGCACTGTTACCACTTGTGTCATTCATTTTCTCTTGATCTTTGCTTTGTCACAGATCTTCTCTTTGTTTGATCCATCTCTGCAATTAAAAGTTGTTTTATTTCTAATTTATCACAGTCTGCTGGTAGATTATTGGCCTGATGTGTTAACTTCCTTTCCTCTCTGTATATGCTGCTTGACTCATTGAACATTTCCAGCTTCTTCTGGTTCCTTTTCCTGGTACTTCTCTGGCTTAGATTCTATTTGTCATTTTATTCCTTGCCTCAGTGGACAACATATATGAATTGAACTTGTAATGTATCATATTAATGATACTGTTATCAAAGTACTCATTCAATATTCATCAGTCTGGTACTATAACAAGACCAGAAACTTTGTCAAAATGACAGATGCAAACACACAGGGATAAGAAATCGGATGAAAGGCCTTGGCCGAATTAACAATGATTTATTTGGCTCCATAGACGCTGCCTGACCTGCTGAGACCCTCCAGCATTTTGTGTCTGTTGCTCAAGACTTCCAGCATCTGCAGTATCTCTTGTGTTTATAAGAAATCTCAGAACTATTTTTGTTTCTAATATCATACAGTGAAATTTCAACTCAATGATTTTCTGATTGCAAACATACCTCATTAATCAGAGATGATGCTACCAGGGCTGTTCTAACTGAATGCTGAGGTTTTTTTGTTCTTATTAGGTGAAAATTCTGTGTAACGGTTAATAAAAATGCATGAATATTAAGCGGAACCCTTGATCCACCAGATAAACATCATACATGTTGCATTATACAGAGGTTCATAGACAACTATTCTGAGCTACTTGTGACAACTGTAATTCTTCTTCCTCAGATGTAAACGTGGCATTGAAAGGGGGGATACCAGAGAAACACTCACCACATACATCAGTGCCAGTCTTAGGGTCAACATTTTTGCTTTAATGTAACGTCTTGGAATGGAAGCTTCCATTCTGTAGCTCCTGTACAGTGAACGAGTGAGAGGTCCGAATGTCATAAGACAGAGCTACGGCACCCCCACTGGCAGCTTCGGCTACTGCAGCTTCTGGCGTCAGATCTGGAATCTGGGCACTTCACGGGCACATATTTTTTCTCTTTCTTGTTTTCTGGTGGTGTATTTTCAATCGTTTCATGCTCGTTTAAGGAAGTGAATAACCCCGACCTACTGCCATTGTGGGTCCGTATATTCGTGACCCTACCTCAGTTACAACTGCAGCTGAAACTGGCCTTCTGTTCATTATAAAATGCTACGGTCTAAAAATACTTTATTAGTGGGAAAATGCTGAATTGAAAGGGTTCTGCTGGTGTGGCATTTGAGTCATTTACTATAGGTTAGTTTAACTCAAGGACCTTTTAAAGTACATCCCTGCAGGCAAAAGACAGGTGGGGGCCATTTCTCTATGGGCAGAGTTTATACCGCTCTGCTTTTAACTTAACAACATGGAGCTCATTAGAATAAGCTTAAGTACCCCTTTAAATGTACAGTAGGAATGAAAACCAGGTTACCAAACATCCCGACGCATCACGTAATATTTATTGAAAAACATAATCTATATGTTATCAAATTAAAATCTTTCTTAAATTATATGATTTTAAGATCACTGCTTCTGCTTCTGGAAAATTTCTTCAAAACACAAATAAAAAATCTAACAATGGAGACAAAAAGATAAGGTTTTGTCATAAGTGGTGGTCTTCTTTTAAACCAATGTCATTTTTAAGAGAAATATTTCAGAAATATTATTAGGTAAATCGCTGGGGGAAATGCTGAACGGACTATGGCCTTACTAAATGCAAAATACCACATTTCATCCTGTCCCAAACGAATGATAGAGCACATTTTCAAAAACGGCTACTTGCATATTATCAATTTCTTGCTGCCACACTAAAATGATTACCTTAAGCTGGAAGCAAAACAGGTTTATATTGTTCTGTCACAGACGTTTGTTCATATTCTCTAGAGTTTGTTGTACTTCAAGATTTATTCAGCTCTTACATTAGTACAAATTCATTGTGAACTAGATACCTTCGCGAAGGCAAAACACCACACGAGCCCTGCCACGTAATTCCATTCCAGTTTGCAAAATTATTGCCTCCAACATAATATCTACAATTTTGGTAAACTCTGAGTCGACAAAGGAAAATGAGAAAGGTAAATTAGCATCACGACGGCAAGATCTTTTCAGAATTATTTAATTTTCTTAACATCATAGATTTTTACTCGAACATTCAATTGGGAAACTGACACCAGGAAGTTAAATGTTTGTCATTTTGTTGTATCAGCACTTCATACAGGTTCCGTCGCATGCATATACAAAACTCAGACGAAAAAATATGCATTTTCGCTATTTAGCAGAAATAAGAATATTTCATTGTAGCCCAAGCATACAGTATATTGAATTGGGAAAAGGGAGATACAATATATTTTTCGTACAGTACTCTAGAAACACTATTCTTTCAAAACCAAACTGTTTTATCTTTCTTTTCAATTGATTTTATGTTATCCGTCTTTTTTTAACTGAGATCATTTTATACCACCAGAGTAATGCTAAGATTAATTAAAATCGCATGGGTTTTGGTCTCTCCCTAATTCCAAACCGGTTGCTTGCAAGCCGGTTCATCAAAGCAGCGCTCTCACAACCGGTAGACCATCCCAGTCAGGGTTGTCCCACAGGTGCGTCAGCCGGTGATTGATGTGTCAGGAATTTTCAGGTTCCCAGCGCAGGTCCGTCCGATTGGCGTCATGTGCTCTTGCAACTCTGTGGTTTTGCAGTTTGCTTGATTTCTGCCTACTTCATGCAGACATTTCTTGTCAAAATCTCGAGACATCACACCCTTTAAACTCTGAAATATGCATGAAATTGAAATGACTGCCACATGTTAATAAACTGAAGTTCTCCACTCAATGAGGAGAAATTTGAAAAGAAAAAAGAACTGTAACACCAAACACTGGATAGCTTCGGATTCTTTTTTTTTGCTGGAGCAAGTAATGTTTCTGTCGATCTGAAAAGGCTAATGATCGGGATATTTTAGCTTAATGCCACTGTTCAGCAGAAATATGTTCTGTAATGGATTGTGGCCATTAGTTTGACCCCCAACTGCACTTAAAGACCTTGTTCATGCAGCCTTTGTGGTTATTGCACATACAAGGGCTTTGTTGTTTGAAAAAACATTTTCTTAATTTCTTTCAGTACAAAATGGCTCAGCAAGAATGATCAGCCATCGACTGTGCATGGCCTTAAACTTTATAGTGTATTTCCAATGACTCTTCTGAAAACAAAATAAATTTTGTGAAATTTTATCATTTTCACGTTTTAGTAAACTGAAAAGTTTAAAACAGCACCTGCACCATCAAGCAAAAAAGATATGTTGAAATGGGAACAACTTAATTTTAGTGAGGTAGATACAGTTACTGCAAGGTGACTTAGTAACCCAATTCTTTTGGATAGTGTTTAATAGAAGCAAGGGAAACATTGCTAAAATGATAGTTTATGCAACTTCTCTATTACTATAAGAGCATTTTAGAAATAATTCTTAAAATGTTTCTATGTCTTATATTGTGCGTACTATAAACATTTTCAACAAATGAAATTTGCAAATCTGGCACCACATCATCTAGATTTTTAAAATATTATTCATAATATATTTTCATGAATGAAATAGATCACAAAACAATTTTCTTATCCTTATTTAAATTCTTTATACAATGAGGTTTAGATATTGATCATCCTTAATGTACACAGTTTTAGAAAGTTTATAAAAACTTCTGTTGAAGAACTTTAGCTACATATAAGTCTAATTCTTCTATGCAATGCACAGAGAAGTTAAGCTCCACTAAAAAGCATTATTATATTTTCAGAATCACACTGTTCATGCTACATAACTGGAAGCTCTGTTTTCTCATTATAAAGTCATATTCTGATTAGCTAACACAGACTACATACCTTTCTTGTAATGTATGTCATAATGCTGCAAACCCCTGCTTGATTGTATGACAAAGGTTGATTGTGAGAGGATTAATTGTTGCATTAACATAAAATATCAAGTACAAAAAAGGAGGAAAGGATTCTGTATTAAATTTCTTTCACAATTTCCAAATGGACTGTACTTATATATCATAAAATATGATGAAGTATTATGCATACATGCATGGCAGCCATTTTGTATATAGCAGAAACAATAACTGAGTGATGGCTAAATCTTCTTGTTGTGGTTACACTAATAAATCTCTTGTTTCTAAATCAGAAGGTTGTGGGTTTAAATCTCACACCAAGAATGAGCAGTAAACCCTAATGTGACCATCTAAAATGAGGGAGTGCTGCATGGTCCGAGGAAATTGTCTGTTGGACAAGATGTTAAACTTGGGAGGACCTGTTCCCTCAAACTAACATAAAAGATTATCTGAAGGAGGAAGAGAGATCTTTGCTTTCCTGGCCAGTGTTTGTCTCTAAGTCAAAATTACTAACATAAGTTTTATGTTTATGAAATCTTGTTGTATGCAATTAGCTGTTGCATTTCATACATCATATCAGGTACAATAAATTTGAACTATATCTGCTTAAGCCTCAAAAGCTTCTGATTCAATGTATAATGCTTTGGGGTATCCAGAAAGAGTCAAGAAAGCCTTAGAACTTATAGAATCATGCAGTACAGAAACTGTCTCTTTGGCCCACCATATTCCTACCAATCTTTTTACTAAGCTACATTAGGCAGTATATAAATAAGTGTATTTCTGTTATAATGCTAGTTCCGTGATATATTTCTCACCCTTCAATTCCAATCAGTACATAGCCTAAAATATTGTTTCAAATTAAACCATCTATTGATAAATCACAAACTTGACAAAGGGGATAAACTTTCAGATAGGTGACAATTGATATTTGCAAACTGATGAATAATTACCAGTCTTTTAAGAGACTCCTGGACAGGTATATGGAGCTCAGAAAAATAGTGGGCTATGGGTAACCCTAGGTAATTTCTCAGGTAAGGACATGTTTGGCACAGTTTTGTGGGCCGAAGGGCCTGTATTGTGCAAACAACAGGAATTCTGCAGGTGCTGGAAATTCAAGCAACACACATCAAAGTTGCTGGTGAACGCAGCAGGCCAGGCAGCATCTCTACCTCTTCCTAGAGATGCTGCCTGGCCTGCTGCATTCACCAGCAACTTTGATGTGTGTGGCCTGTATTGTGCTGTAGATTTTCTCTGTTTCTATGTTTCTATCTCTCCAGTCCACGTTCACACTAAAAATTCCCAGACCTGAGTTCTCCATAAAGTATTCCCAGGGTCAAACTTGAGGACATTTCTACATTGCAGTTAGAGTTATTTCTCTCAGATAAAGGAAAATGTGCCTGTTTGTACTATTTTAATTCCAAAAACAGTTAGTGCCTTAAACCAGACATTGTGGCAAAAATATTCATAGTTTGCTGTAACTTTTCTTCGTGTGCAACGTTCAAAAATAGTTATAAATAACTGGCTTTGAGAGAATTAGATTGTTTACTTCTTCACATTAAAAACTTAATATATTTTTGTTGGATCTAAATTATAACTTACAGTGCTACATAGCTCTTGGGACAAGACAAAGTTTAGACAAATACGAATCTAGACCGAGCATAGCAAAGCAAAAAAGAAACCAGTTGTGTTCCAGAAGTAGAACACTGCAGTTGCTGGGAATCTGAAATAAAACAGAAAATATCTGAAATACTCAGCAGATCAGGCAGTATCTATGCAAAGAGAAACTTAACTTTTCACTTCTTTCACTTTTAATTTTTTTATAATAAAAGGCTATTAAATTTTACCAGCATAATATGACACAGAACAACAGCATGGAGTTAATGCATTCAGGTTTAAGTATACAAACATCTCTGTGGATGATTTGACCTGAGGATATTGCAAGCAGAACACAGAATTAGGAAGACTTGCTATGAAGCAGTAACAGTTTTGAGGATTCAAGTGAAGATAGAGACTGTGAAAACAAAATGGGCAATTTGAGCATGTGAAATTTCACACTTAAACCTTTTAAAGTGACTCACATGCAAACATTTCCTCCAAGAGGACGGCGACCTTGTAATGGTTTGGAGGCATGCATGCCTCAATGACCAGGAGAGCTATGTCAGCGCTTTCTGTTTTGGCTCCTCATAGGGTCACCCATGCCAAACAGGACAAAAGGTAAAGGCCAGACTAAGAGCGGTCCCAGTCCTCCAGGTTCAGGGGTTCAGCTCAGGGTGAACAAATCTGACTGGCAAAACAAATTTGTTACAGAAACAGCAGTAAAGGTTCTTTCTTCATCTGAGTGTGATGGTGTTCTTCACCTGGGACCTACGTGGTTGACAGTAGTGAAAACTGAGAGGAAGCTATTGGTATGATGAAGCAAGCCCTGAACACCACGAGAGATGGAAGACCTTCATTACTGCCCTAAACACCAATGGCACAATGGGAAGTAAGTAAGTAGCATAACATATTTGTAACAATTTAACCAAGTTAGCATATTCGAAAGAGGGAAAAAGCATTGTTCTTGGCAACGAAAGGAATTCATTACCTTGCTGCTATTTATTTCATTACTTTAGGAGGTGAAACACCTCCAATTTCAATTTGTAATTAGTAGCACACAAATTCAGTGTTTCTCAGAAACCCCAGCATTTAGGATAATACGCCAAATGATGTGATGATGTAATCCTACATGCAACATTGAACTGATATCAGTGCTGGTAAACTGAGTTGTCTGAATCAATGAAGTAGTGTGTTCACCATACAGCAGAAACTCATGCAAAAGAGTCCTTTCTGAGCAGTTTAATGTCTTCCTCAGTTACCTGTAGGATTGAGTTAGAATTAGGCTAGTCATGTGAAGATTAAACTGCTTGCTTCCATCAAATGCAAAGCTATTTTGTGACTATCAGTGAAGACACTGGCTGTGCCCCCTGTGACAAGGAGAACAATTTGAGGCAAGAGGAGGAGGAGAAGGTTGTGATGAGGGATTATGGTAATGTTACTGAAGTGGTGTCTAGTGCACTTAAATATTCTTTTTTTGTTTGAGGGACAATAACTGTTCCTGAACCTAATGGTGCGAGTTCTGAGTCTATTGTACCACCTCCCTGATGGCAGCAGCGAGAAGAGAGCATGGTCTGGATGGTGGGAGTCCCTCATGATGGATGCTGCTTTCCTGCAAAAACATGTAGGTGTGCTCAATGGTGGGGAGGCCTTTACCCGTGATGGACTGGGCTGTATCCACTACCTTTTGTAAGATTTTTCATTCAAAGGCATTGCCAGG
This sequence comes from Mobula hypostoma, assembly GCF_963921235.1. Taxonomy (NCBI): domain Eukaryota; kingdom Metazoa; phylum Chordata; class Chondrichthyes; order Myliobatiformes; family Myliobatidae; genus Mobula; species Mobula hypostoma. The sequence continues at coordinate 45,359,368 of NC_086128.1, forward strand.
CTGTGATGCAGCCAGTAAATGTACTCTCCATCACACATCTATAGAAGTTTGTCAAAGGTTTAAGTGTCTTCAGGACATCTCGGCCAGGCACGTCAATTGTTTGTTTATTTCTATGGCTGCTGCCTGACCCGCTGAGTTTTTCCAGCATTGTGTGTGTGTGGCCATTTGTAATGGTGACCACAAAGCTTTTGGAATGTCACTCAAAACTCTTCAGGGATGAAAACTTCATTCAGGATGGCACCAGAAAACAACACAATCAACAGTGACATCCTGCATACAGTTCAAGAAACTACTTCTTTTTCTTATTCTTTCAAATATGATTCTATTACTAAGCTGCGTGTGATTGGAACCTGTGACTTACATTTTGATGATGTGCTTTGAGGCCCTGATTGAGTAATTTGGCACTTGGCTGTCTCTGAGGGAGTATGGTGAGGTTGGGAGCGGTGTGTGTGGCCTGGAGGTCTGGGCGCAGGGCGTGAGGAGCGAGCCCAATGATTGACTCCATCGCTTCTCTCCAATTGAGGCATCGGGCAAGGTTGATGTCGACGAAGATGCATGCGGAGTGTGGATGGGTGTTCGCCGCTGTCTGGCTGTGTTTGACTGGTCTTTCTCTTCTTCTCACTAACTCCTTTTGGAGGAAAGTGCAGGACTCTTGGAATCCACGTTGCTGTGAACTCATTCTGGAGGATTTTGAGGTTCATGTTGCATGTATTTCTGGATTCTGGCTATCTTTTTTATCTGTTTTTGAGCAGTTGGTGCAGACAGGGGTGCCTTGGCAAATAATGGCTCTGCAGCCTGCTTTGGGCTAGCAGCACAGAGTTGAACTGAACTTAAATGAATACTCTTGAACTCCTGGTTTGATGTTTGTGATATATATAGTGTATGACATATCTCGTGAACTGATGGTGCATTTTCCGGGAGTCCGTAGAAGAATGTACGCACACAATCCACCTTTTATTCCACTGATTGAACACTGGAAGACAGCACCGATGGGAGCTGCCAGCCCCCAATTGAGCATGGATGCCATGCTACACTATCTCCGATGTCCCCTCTACTGGATCGTAGCAGCAGGCAAGCCCATGGCTTGAGGCCTAGTTCTCACTACAACTGAGGCCACACAGCTCCCCTGCCATCTGTCACACCAACAAACAAAGGAAACAGGCCTGCGACAACTTACATGATTAATGTCCAACAGGGTCTTGCGATCGCAAGACAAAATCTAAGACAATCACCTTCTGTTACACGGCATGCAACTTTTGTACATCAACTCCGATGCCTTCGATGCCTTCTTGTAGCAGGCAGCAACGCGGTCCGCACCAAGTCCAGCTCTTCAGCCAATGAGCAGTTCGCTGATGGAGCAGACCTGCTGTATCTGAAGTTCTTGAAGTCTAGCATTGTCTCGCAATCACAAGAGAGACGTGTAGGAAAGACAAAAGCACCTTTGACTGGCTTCTGAGAGGCTCCTGCATTAGGTGCTGGGCCACCTTTTTGACATTTGAGCAATTTGTTATTTTTTTGCAATGGGTGTTTGATGTTTTCTTTAAACAGAGTCTGTGGTGTTTCTTTGTTTCATGGCTACCTACAGGCAGATGAATCTCAGAGTTGTATTCTCAAAACATACTTTGATATAAACATACTTTGTATCTTTGAATCTAACCCAATTGTGACCCCAGATCCACAAAAGTGCTTGACACTTCACTGACTTCTGAAATAGCTTAATTCATGCGGCAATCAGTATCTGATTTCTACGTTGCCTGAGTCATTGAAGATCCACCTGGAGGCAGCAAGTTAAGAAAGAACTGACCAGAAAGATCTCCCAAAAGCTGTAGGTCATCGAGCTGGATGTAAATTGCCCGGCAAATTGATGTGAGACTAATGGTGAGAATGTTTCTTTGTTACAGAATCTAGGTTATGGTTGCTGATATTTGCAACATATCACAGTTCCCATTCAACCATCCCAAACCCAGGATGGTAGCCCTGTTTGTCAAGGCAGTTGCTTTCAACTTTTTTTCTTTCTCTCTGAAGGCAAGACCCAGGAGCTTTGCAGAGATTGCAGGATTACTGCAGTGCTTCCACACTTCCTTGCAGGTGTCAGAAAGTTCTGCAGGCTCTTGCAGTCTGAACTCAGACTGATTCATCAGCTATAAGAAGTCCTTATTCAATGATGTCCAATTTCCCTGCAGCCACCATAGTACCTCAAGGATAATGTAAGGTACATTGTGAACAGCCATGATATTTTAATGACAGGCAGTTCAATGTGAACTTGGTGTTTAGTCTAGAATGGAACACCAGTGGATAATTTTTGGGTTAGGAGGGCTACAATCCATCACCCTGGACAGCTTCTGAATGAGCACAAGATGAGAGGTTTAATTGTTGCACATTTCACATTAGAACATGCTTTAGATATTTGAATGCAGCAGTTCCATTGCTTGGGCAGATCTGGATATTCTCTCAAATCCAGGCCAAGAGGAAGTCTTAGAATTGCTGGTACCATGTGTAATCTTAGATAACTTATAACTTGTGTGGCCTCAGCTATACAAACAGCAAGAAGACATGCAGGAGAAAGGAAAGGAGCAAGCCAAAAAAAAACATCTAATCGTCCATTTTTAGCTGTGCAGAGGGACTGATTAATTCAGCTCTGCCTCAGCTAAAGATTTGTTTGTAACTCCACAATTATCATCTATTATTAATAACCTGCACCCAACACACAAATCATATCAGAACACTCAAGTTTCACACCATCATTACTTTCATATCCAACAACAGAAGGAAATGGCTATGTTTAATAGATGCATCAAATTAGTGCATGTGTTCTTTGCCCAATCCTGATTCCTTTCCCATTGCAATTTTGGGTCATGAATATTCAGTTTCAACTGTGGTTTGGTTACAGTGAGTGGTAGCAGTCAGGGGTCAGGGCACATTTGCAGATGTTGGGGTGCGATATAAATGGTGTTGGCCTGAGAGAGGGCAGCAGGTCTGTGGTCCCTCACATCCCTGCCATCCTCTGGTGCAGTACATAATATCTCCTCAGAATCCAGTTGCTGGACTGCTGTGAATGACACTCAGCCTTTTCTGCCCTGGTACCTAATGCAGACGTAACAGTAATCTGAATTTGCAGTGCAAAACTCAGAGATTTGTTTATCGTTAGGATTAGAGTCAATATATACCAGCAGCCAATACATAGTCATAGTCATAGTCATACTTTATTGATCCCGAGGGAAATTGGTTTTCGTTACAGTTGCACCATAAATAATTAAATAGTAATAAAACCATAAATAATTAAATAGTAATGTGTAAATTATGCCAGGAAATAAGTCCAGGACCAGCCTATTGGCTCAGGGTGTCTGACCCTCCAGGGGAGGAGTTGTAAAGTTTGATGGCCACAGGCAGGAATGACTTCCTATGATGCTCAGTGTTGCATCTAGGTGGAATGAGTCTCTGGCTGAATGTACTCCTGTGCACAACCAGTCCATTATGTAGTGGATGGGAGACATTGTCCAAGATGGCATGCAACTTAGACAGCATCCTCTTTTCAGACACCACTGTCAGAGAGTCCAGTTCCATCCCCACAACATCACTGGCCTTACGAATGAGTTTGTTGATTCTGTTGGTGTCTGCTACCCTCAGCCTGCTGCCCCAGCACACAACAGCAAACATGATAGCACTGGCCACCACAGACTCGTAGAACATCCTCAGCATCGTCTGGTAGATGTTAAAGGACCTCAGTCTCCTCAGGAAATAGAGACGGCTCTGTCCCTTCTTGTAGACAGCCTCAGTGTTCTTTGACCAGTCCAGTTTATTGTCAATTCGTATCCCCAGGTATTTGTAATCCTCCACCATGTCCACACTGACCCCCTGGATGGAAACAGGGGTCACTGGTACCTTAGCTCTCCTCAGGTCTACCACCAGCTCTTTAATCTTTTTCACATTAAGCTGCAGATAATTCTGCTCACACCATGTGACAAAGTTTCCCACCGTAGCCCTGTTAAGCTACTTTACTAAAATAGCTACAATTTCTATAGTGTAGAGGAAGGGCTCCTGCTCTACATAAGCCTTGTGCAAGATTAGAGGTGAACTCTTGCTCCTTAACACTGATTGATGCTTTTGGACAGGCCAGCCAAGGCACCTTTAAGATCGGCAGTTTTATTCTGTCATGGTCCTTACAAGAGTTCTCTGTAGCAGAGACTCTAAAGAACCTGTTACTCCACTTATTTTACTCATAATCAGCAGCTTAGACCTGCTAAAATCCAATTCACACTTGGAGTATTGTGTTCAGCTCTAGTCACCTCATTATAGCAATGAAGTGGAAACTTTAGAGAGGGTGTAGGGTAGATTTTCCAGGATGTCCCTGGATTAGAGAGCATGTTTTATAGGTTGAGTAAGCTAGGGCTTTTCTCTTTGGAGCAAAGGAGGATGAGAGGTGTGCAAGATGCATAGACAGAGTGGACAGCCAGAGATTTTTTTTCTGGGGGGAAATGGCTAACACGAGGAGACATAACTTCAAGGTGCTTGTGGGAAAGTATAGTGGGGATGTCAGAGGCAATTTCTTTACACAGAGAGTAGTAGGACATGGAATGCGCTGCCAGAGCTGGTAGTAGAGGCAGAAGCATTAGGGACATTTAAGATACATTGGCACACGGATGAAAGGAAAATGGAGGACAAATTAGGAGGGAAGGGTTAGATTGATCTTAGAGTAGGTTAACAACATCATAGCTGAAGGGTCTGTACTGTGCTGTACTGCTCTATGGCCAGAGTCAATATCTGAGCTGGTGGTTGTGCAAGATCAAGAGGAGAGGATTCTTCTAACCTCATTGCTATGCGACAGCTTATCCAGGCTTCCAAAACCAGGTGGGACCTCGTGCCAATCAAAAGGGAGAAAAGTGGTGGAAAGAATGACAATGAGAGGGAGGTGCTGAGAAAGGGAAGTGCAGTTACACCATCAGTGCCTTGTAGATCGGAGAAGATTGTGTATGAGAACAAAGTACAACATGAGGAGAATGATCAGTCATCTGCACATCATCATCTCCTGTGGCATCTGTGTTCCCTCTGGTGACATCTTTAATGACTCCAAGCATCCTCTTGTCCAAGGTACTTAGTCATTCTATCATTGCTGTCTGTGACTGTACATGCCTTCTCTTCAAGTGAGGAAGAAGTCCATCACTGAGTGTGTTACAATATGTTTGGGTGATGTGCTACCCAATCCAACACAATTACTTCCTTTATTTCCCCTCCCGAGCTAATGGTAAATCCATTCCCTACTTCCCCAATGACCAAATGCAAAGCCTGAACTTCCCGTCCCAACTGACTGACCCCATAAACTTGATGTCGCTCTGCCATGACATACCACCCTCTCCATCACCCACAGCACTTCCTCTTTTCTCATCTCTGGGGAATTAGTAGAGGAAAGGCCTTTTCGTCAGATTAACCATGAAGTCTTGGTTGACTGTTACAATGTTTGGTCATCATGCATAATAGAACTTAATTATGAAAGACCCTCACAAAAAAACAAAAAATGTGTTTCCTGTTATACATCAAACAAATAGCAAGCCTTTTCTGGCTCCAAAGAATTTTAGGCCCTTACTGTTAATCAATGAGAAAAATAATATTTGTGTGAGAAGTGGAGAAAGATTTTCGCGACATAATTTAACGAGAAGACTTGAACAATTATGAGTTATCATTTGTATAATCAAGTATCTAATATTTGAACACTGGAAAATGGCATCAGCAAATATACAAAGGTATCGTGTCTCCTGAATTCACTGTAAATTTGTGTTATGAGATGTATGGTTTTATGTAACACAAAACAGATTTAAAATATGAACATTGATGGAAGCATACAAGTCAGCTGGCATTTGACAGGGAAAGTAGGTTGATGGAACCATCCATCAGCTGGATTTATATTGAAAGATCTCAGCTGGAGCAACTTTTCATGTGTTGACTTAATTGTTATATTTCCTTTCAACTTTTTGAATAAACACATTTCCGATACACATACTGGACTCCAATATATCAAGTGTCTTGCCTTGTATAATTCTAATAATACGAATGTAAGGCTGTCAAATAAATGAGTCTTAAACACAACAGGTCATTTTTACTTTATCTGTATAAATATCTTCAAATAGATTATTCTTGCTTAAATTTGTAGAAGTTTAGATTTTACAGAAAATCTTTAGCCAGTATTTCTACATTTCTAATTACTTTGAGAAAATTCACTTTTTTTGAGCAGAATTTTTCAAAATCCAGTATTTCATTTTACCTTGAAGAAATCAACAAGAATTAGTGATGAAATCCACTACTTCTGAAATTTTCACCTCCTTATGACCATTCAAAAGCCAATGCAGAATGGACAGTGGATATGCTCACGACATGTGTGGGAACCTCCTGAGAATAAATATGTTTCCAGTACTTTTACCCTCCCAGTGTATACCAAAGATCTTTCTTTCATACCCTTCTGCTCTGATATGGAAACACCAACACCCAAGAATGGAAAACCCCACAAGAAGTACTAGATAAAGCCCAGTCCATCACAGGAAAAGCCTTTCCCACCATTAAACACATCCACAAGGAGCATTGTTAGAAGAAAGCAGCATTCATCGTCAAGGAAACTCACCACCCAGGGCATGTTCTCTTCTGGCTGCTGCCATTGGGAAGGAAGTACAGGAGCCTTAGGTTCCACACCACCAGGAATAGTTATTGCCTTTCAACCATCAGGCTGCTGAACCAGTGTGGATAACTTCACTCACCCCAACACTGAACTGATTCCACAACTTATGGACTCGCTTTCAAGGACTCAACACCTCAGGTTCTCAATAATATTTATTACTTATTTATTATTATTATTATTATTATTATTATTGTATTTGCACAATTTGCCTTCTTATGTGCATTGACTGTTTGTCTGTTTTTGTGTGTAGTTTTTCATTGATGTTATTGTGTTTCTTTGTTCTACCGTGGATGCCTATGAGAAAATGAATCTCAGGTTAGTATATGTTTGCATACTGTATATGTACTTTGATAATAAATTTACTTTGAACTTTAACAGCGTCATCTGAAACTACTGAGTCAGTTTGCATGTGTTCAGTTTTCTCACCAACGTTTCTCTTGGTCACTTGATTTTCCATACTGCAGGAACACACAAAGTGGTAGACTTGGGAGCAGAGAGGGACACCAAGATTCATGGGAAAATTGTTACTCCCTCAGCACTTCAGAAACCCTAGTAACCTGTGAACCTGCTGCTGCTCTCAGCAGCCTTGATGGCAGTACTATAGTGTGTTCTTGCATTGTAGTAAACCAACTGGACCTGCATTTAGAGATGTAAGTGGTTAGAGTAAAGAAAAGAAATCGGAGCTTTCCTTTGGTCTGCTGCATTTCCCAAGCAATCTGCTTCTCTCAAACACGTACTAGAATTCTCAAAGAGGTCTCATCAATGTAAATAATCTCCTTTGCAAAATTCCAATGACTTTCCTCACAATTGAAGCAAAACTTGTGTATTCTCAAGTGGGGGGTCAGATTAGCCTCTTTCCAATACACCACAATTCTGACAATTTCCAAAAACAGTTTATAAAACAGATAGAAGAACAAACTTTGTACTCAATGTATATATGGATTTATAGTGTGGTATATAAATTTAAAGGAAAAAAAATCAAGATGATCAGTGGCTCCAGTATGTCTGGTTTCCAGAAGGTGGCTTTTATCTTTGACTTCCATACTGTATTAATGTGTTAATTAAGCCAGGAAGACATTGTTTGGAAGTGTGAATAACTCCCTCCTGCAGATCATTCAACTTGGAAAAGACCATAACTTTCTTCTTCCGCCTCATTTTATGTTTGCCTCAAATTCAGTGTGGCATCAATGAATTTCAACGCCAAGTGGTACAGTTGAGTTTATAGCCTGAGAGAAAAAGACTGATCCATGAAACTGTGGGAGTCATGGTGGTCACATGTTAAATTAAACCAAGACAGTGCAGAATGACATAATAGACTGTTGCCTAAGACAAACACAGTGAGGGTAATACATGGCCTTAAGATCCATACTTTTACTGACACCACTGTACAAAATCATGCTTTTCTTCTGCGCATCTTTGAGTGTCTTTAAATCTTTAAATAAAATTGGCTTATTCATTCTAATATGTCCCTTGATTGACTGGTGGGTGTTGGCAGTGCTGGCTCTGAGAGGAAACATATTGAAGTGGACATAATTGATCCAAGGCTTTTGGTATGATAACTCTGGAGAGGTTGAAAGTTTAAAATTTCAGTTTCCTTTTAACAGAGCACCACGAGTCTGCATATGGGAGGTTCAGCAAAACTACTGAGTAATGACATCGCGTTACTTTCTAAATGCAAACGGATTTATTTATCACTTGCCCACTGTGGGCCTTTTGTTCCAATGCTTCCATTTGATACAGTCCCAGCGGCTGCAGAATGGCTGGAGGAGCCTCCTGATTTTGGAGGAGACTGCAGCTGGCAGGACAACTTGAACAGTTCTAGGTCTAGAAAGTTTGGCCTCAAGCTGTCTCCTCTTGACAGAAGCAGCCACAATCTGGGTTGCTGGCAATCAAACAGCAGAGTGTAGATTATCCCGACCTTGGGTTGTAAAGCTTGTTTATTATTGTTTCAAAATAAGCTGTTGCTGTACAGTCTTTTAAATATGGATTAATGTCAGCTCACGGATTTTCTTTATCTCAGAAGACACTGTGGAATATTTCATCATACTAAATGTTAAGTGATTTTAAAAGGGCAACCTCCTCTATGGTTTATTTCAAAGTTCAAAGTTCAAGGTAATTTATTATCAAAGAAATATGAGGTTCATGTTTATTTGCATGCATTCACAGTGGAATGAAGAAATATAATAAAATCAATGAAAAACTATACACAAAGACTGACAACCCAAAAGAAGAAAAACTGCAAATACAAAAAGAAGTAAATAAATAAGTTGTAGAGTCCTTGAAAGTGAATCCATAGGTTGTGTAATCAGTTCAGAGATGAGATGAGTGAAGTTATCCACACTGGTTCAAGAGACTGATGGCTAAAGGGTAATAACTGTTCCTGAACCTGGGCTCTTATCCTCAGGGAATGAATACATGCCAATATTCACAAAATCCAATCAAAGTAAACAGTGGACGTTTTGGGCCAAGACCCTTCTTCAGGACATGGTCTCGGTCCGAAACGTCGACTGTTTACTCTTTTCCATAGGTGCTGCCTGGCCTGCTGAGTTCCTTCAGCATTTTGTGTGTGTTGCTTGGGTTTCCAGCATCTGCAGATTTTCTTTTGTTTGCAACTGGACATACCAATATTTGCTCAAATTTAGGTGTAAACATCAGTGTCAAAAACAAGCAGAATGTGTATCGGATTATTCTTTACTTTGAGCTAAAGCTGTAAGTGACATCTCCAAGAAAGATATGAAATAAACCATTGTAACTTTTGCAAGATAAGTGAGCCCTTAGAAAGAAGCTGGGAATTTTGGAAAAAAGTCATATTTTTCATTGCTGGAGACAGACTGACTTCTGAACCACTCAAGCACAAAGATATCAGCAAACTTTCAAATTTAAGTCTCGGGAATGTAATGGTCTGCGAATAGATTTCATTAGAGATAAGCTAACTGAGTTCTGATTAATGCAATACAAACAACAGAAAGCCCCAGTGCTTAACGTATTTCATACAACATTTAATATTGCACAACAATATCAGAGTTGCCTAAGTTTACAATCAGTGTAAACTTTATGATCAGTAAATACCCTGATTGCAATATCACTTTTCCAGCTTTCTGCATGATTAGTGTCAGCAATAGTTCATTTAAAATCATGTCATTGATAAATTTATAGAAGAACTTTAGATGGTAAGCAGTTCTATGGAAATGCATGCCCGCTTTTGGGTGGCCTGTTTGTTAGTGAAAGACTGCATGTCACCCCAATGTTATTGGAGCGTATGTATCATTTTTATTTACTCACCAATATACTGGCCATGGAATAAAATAAAATCAGCATAATTTGCTGTTGAAAATTATGCAGTTCCTTCACATTGACATGTAAGAAAAAGAAATGGTGAACCAGGCTTACATTATAATCCATTACATCAACTGGGTGGCTTTTTAGCAGCACAAGATAATGGGGTCAAACTGTTGTAATGTACTCTGAGCTGACATTCTCAGAAACACCAGTGTGAAGCCTTTTGTTATAGCAGCTGTGCACTCTGTAACCAGGCAACCGCTGCCAGCGTGCAAGTCAAACCTCTCTAGATATTTACTGCACTCTCAACAACCGGAATTGACAAAAGGTGGATGCAAAGAAGTGAAATTTTATTTTAAATATTATTCTGAAACAAATTAGTAACCAGATGCTCTCTCCTAAAATTAAAATCTCATGTTTTCCTTAGATATATCTGATCATCTTTCTTTCTCTTTAATCTCCTATCACCTACCAGCTCATAGAGACACTGTTTTTTCTCTGGTGTTACCACAGTGGTTTGCTGCTTTGCTCTCATTTCATCCCTCTGCAAAGTCATTGGTTTCAGTTTGCATTCACTCTCTTTTTCAAGGCAGGAGTAGCAGATCTCCTTGAGCCTTGAAATATTCTGACTTTTCTTTTATGGAATGAAGACTTTCTAATCTCAGAGGATTTGCATGGGGTGTTGCAAACACCTGCAGAAGTCCAGTACCAAGTTGGAATTATTCCTCTTTTGTTCTAAATCATCAACAATATGTTTGTTTCCCTTTATTTCAAAAGGAATGGGGAAATAACTTGTAATTTTATCTCTTTGGTTAGGTAAAACACTCAGTATAAATATTTGACAGTATTGTGAATGGCCCCCATTTTTGTCAGACTTTCGATTGTTTTTACCAAATGTTTATTATTGGATTAATATCAGACATGAAAACTTCCTAAGTCCAGTTTCATGTTTGTTAAGCTTGGCCTAACAAATGTGGATGTTCAAAAAGTTCAACGTTTATTACAAAAGTACATATATGTCACCATGTACATCCGTGAGAGTTATTTTCTTGTCAGCATTCACCATAAGTACATCGAAACATGATAGCATCAATGAAACACCATACAAGACAGAGATAGACATACAACCAATGTGAAAAAGACAACAAACTGAAAATACTAAAAGAAAAGAAAGAAAATACTGATGATAATAATAATAATAATAATACTATTATCTAAAGGAGAAATTATAAATGACCCATAAAAATATCATCCTATTACTCGTTTAAAAACTATATATGAAATTGTAATTTCATGCATCTTGCAACTAATCACTACAATATACTTACAGAAGAGCAGAAAGGATGGAAAGAACAACTGATAGTAGATTCTGTAATTCTAAATCAAGCCCGGCGGTGAAGCACAAATCTTTCGTTGTTACATTGACTACCAAAAGGCATTTGATTCTGTCCCACACTGTTAACAGAAGCTCTTAATGTGTATAAACTATACCCAATTCTTGTGAAATTCCTAAAACATCTGATGAAACATTGGTGTACTATAATCAACCTATCTATTAACAACCAAAAAAGAACAACCACTGCTATCAAGATTAACTGAGGCATTTTCCAGGGCAACTCTCTACACCCAGTGCAGTTTTAATTCACTTTAAACCCGCTATCTAAGCTGAATTGGACGAAATTAGGGTATCAATTCGTAGATAACCAAACAAATTATACCCTGATGCACGTTCTATACATGGATGATTTGAAATTATACATTACATCATCAGTAAAGCTGAAGTAATTAATTCAAATAGTAGAACTATTCTCTAAAGATATAGACATTAATTTTGGACTACTTAAGTGCAGAACTTTAAACATAAAGAAAGGTGAAATGGAGCTAGTAGGATACAAAACAGAGCAGCAGGAAACAATACAACCGATGGATGAACATGAAACATATGAGTATCTGAGATATCAACAAAGAAAATAGATCATAGTACGATAAAGGGCAAACTTTCAACAGAACTTACTTGAAGATTTAAGAAAATCTGCCAAACAGCTCAAGAGCAAAACTATAAAAAAAAGGCAATAAACACTTTGGTATACCCATGTTAACATATTCTTTTGACATAACCAATCTGGAAAATTTACAGAGAAAAGTAAAAACCGAAATGACAAATTTTAGGAAATATTGTGCACACTCGAACACACTTAGATTAACACCACCTAGGACAGAAGGAGGAAGAGGAATAACAGACATTAAAAACTTTACACAACAGTCAGATAAAACTTCTAAGGATATATTTTCATCAATGAATACAACATTCAGAATTCCATGCACGCATATACAATTCTGATGAGAAGTACACACAACTAAACTTAAATGAAAGCACATCCCAGAAAATGGAAGACTTTATCACTATTGAATAGAAAGTTAACCAATGGAAGAGCATGACCCTCCATGGAAGACATCCCCATGATCTGAGCAGACTAGATGTCAACAAGGAAGCTTTGAACGCCTGGCTCAGAAGTGGAGACCTCTTCCTAGAAATAGAGGAGTTCATTGTGGCAGTACAAGACCATTGGCAGGCAGCACAAAAAATTATCAAAAATGCATAATAAATGACAAACAATTTCAAGATGATAAATGCAGAAAATGTCAAGAGAAACCATAAACAGTTCAACATATTACAGGATTCTGCAACAGTTTAACTCAATCTGATTACTTGCACAGGCACAATCAAGTGGCAAACATCATTCACCAAAACCTTGCTGTAAAAAATAAACTCATAAAATACACCATACCTTACTATAAATCCAGGCTTGTTCGAGCTTTAGAGTCAGAGTCCTACAAATTATATTACAAACAATCCATTATTACAGATAGTGCAATCCATAACAACTATCCAAATGTAGTTTTACAGGATAACCAAGCAAGAACACCTTACTTAATAGATATAGTCATTCCAAACACACAGAAATTCATAAGTGAAAAACACCAGAAATATGCTGAATTAAAAGAGGAAATTGAAAGACAATGGGGCATGAACAGGACATACATTATCCCAACAGTAATATCTACAACAGGTATCATACCAAAGTGATTGACTCTAAAATTCATCCAATTGTCAACACATTCGGACCTCTGCCCTCTACAACCCTGTCAATAGTGCAATGGATATACAATTGCCAATAGATAGTCATGGATGCAGGGTGATCACGGATGAGGACAGATTATGTACAGACGCAAGTAGGTCATGCTACAATTATGCAGGGCCTTGGTGAGGCCACATTGGATATTGTGTGCCGTTTTGGTTGGTTGGCAGGATTTCTATGTCAGAATCAAACTCAGAAGCAAAGGTAAAGTGAACTGGATAGAAGATCAAAGAGAAAATGCAGATGCAGGAAATCTGAAACAAAAACAGAAAGTACTGAAAAGACTTCACTGGCAGATCACATCTGTTAACGTTTCAGGCTGAAGATCATTTATCATAACTTTGATGAAGGGTCTTCAACTGTAAATATTAACCTTATTCTTCCTTTCACAGACACTTCCTGGACTATTGAGACTTCCCAGCATTCACTGTTTTTGTTTAAGTTGACCAGATTTGCATTCACAAGCGTTTAGAAGAATTGGAGGGAATCTAATTGAAACAATCTAATTGCAACTTACATAATTTTGACAGAGACAGACAGACTGAAATGAAAGGAGGTTGATTCTCCTCATTATAGTGTCTAAAATGAGGGCTCTATGGTAGTGTAACATGTTTGGGACTACAGTTTGGGACATTCCAGAGTTCAGAGTTCAATACTGGTGCTGTCTGTAAGGAGTTGGTATGTTTTCCCCATGAACCACATGCGATTCCTCAAGGTGGTCTAGTTTCCTCCCACAGTCCAAAGACTTAGAATTTAATAGGTCAATTGGTCATTGTAAATTGTCCTGTGATTAGGCTAGTGTTAAATAGATGGGTCGCTGGGTGGCGCGGGTCATTGGGCCAAAAGGGCCTGTTCTGCGTTGTATCTTTAAATAAATAAACTGACTTTGGACCAGTCTGAATTTCACTGTGCACACTGAATTGGTGAAGTCATGTTGGAAAGCTCTATATATGTATAGGGCCTAATTTCTCTGTGGAAATGCTTGGATCAAAATTTATAGTGGCCCACTATGACCTAAGTTCCTAATACACTTTCATAGGCCTATATCCAATTTCTCAGCATTTTTTTTTCAATATTCATCAGTTTTAAAAACTGGGAACCAAATAGGAAGCCTAGAACAGGGCAATTCAGATTCTAAGTTTTGAGGGTATGGTTTGCCTTGGTACCCTCCTATTAGGGGATTACTGAAAGGATAACAGTGCCTTGACTCAGAGGCTGCGGGCAGCCTCACCTTAACCCAGGATGGAAATTAAGTAAATGGGAACTTATTCCAAAGTTCTGCTCTACGTGCAGACATCTCAAATTCTTCACTAATACATCTTCTTATTACTGCTATTTCTTATGACATAAAAGGAGGCTATACAGCACATTGAATCTATGTCTGTTGAAGAACAATCTCGTCAATCAAATTTGCCAATGTATTTCCCTATTATCTACTCTCTCATGTACTCATTAACTCCACCCTGATTCTCCCAAGCACCCTTCCTCATTAGGACAATTTATTATAGCTAAAAAAAAATAGCAGTATTTGGGATGTGGGAGGAAACCGACACTATTCTGCTCCATAGAATGAACATTAGCCCTGGCAAGTGCTCTCCACGTCATTACTGGACACAGTACATTTGTGAGTACATTGCCTGGTACTTATCCTTGCAAGCGGAACAAGTGCTACACCTGCCCCTACACCTCCCTCACTACCATTCAGGGCCCCAAACAGTCCTTTCCGGTGAGGTGACACTTCATTTGTGAGTCGGTTGGAGTCATCTGCTGTATCCGGTGCTTCCAATGTGGCCTCCTGTGTACCGGTGAGACCCAACGCAGATTGGGAGACTGTTTCGCCAAGCATCTATGCTCTGTCTGCCAGAAAAATGTGGAATCTCCCTGTGGCCACCCATTTTAATTTTATTTCCCATTTCCATTCCAACATGTCAGTCCATGGCCTCCTCTACTGCTGCAATGAGGCCACACTCAAGTTGGAGGAGCAACACCTTATATTTTGACTGGGTAGCCTGCAACTTGATGGCAGGAACATCGATTTCTCAAACCTGGTAATATCTTCTCCTCCATCACCATTCCCCACTCCCATTTCCCTCTCTCACCTAATCTCCTTACCTACCCATCACCTCCTTCTCATACTCCTCCCCCTTCCCTTTCTTCCATGGTCTATTGCGCTCTCATATCAGAACCCCCCTTCTCCAGCCTTTTATTTTTTTCACCAATTGACTTCCTAGCTCTTTACTTCATCCCTCCCTATCTCCTGGTTTCAACCATCATCTACTGCCTTGCATTTGTTCCTCCCCTTCCCTTATCTTCTTACTGTGACTTCTTATCTTTTTTTCTCTAATCCTGATGAAAGGCCTTAACCTGAAACTTCAACTGTTTACTCTTTTCCATAGATGCTGCCTGGCCTACTGAGTTCCTCCAGCTTTTTGTGTGTGTTGCATGCAATGAAGTGCAATGTGTTCAGAATATTTTACAGTAAGACTGAGAAGTGATTCATTTTGGAAGGTTGAATTTGAAGGCAGGATACCTTCAATGACAGAATTCTTGGCAATATGGAGGAAGAGAGAGATGTTGGGGTCCATATCCATTGCTCTCTCAAAGTTGCCCTGCAAGTTGATAGGGTTATTAAGAAGGCATATGGTGTGTTGGCCTTCATTAGCCAGGGAATTAAGTTCAAGAGTTGTGAAGTAATACTCAAGCTCTATAAAACCCTGGTTAGACTACACTTGGAATATTATGTTTTGTTTGTGTTCAGTGGTGGTAGAGGCAGATATGTTAGGGGCGCTTAAGAAACTCTTTGATAAGCACATGGATGATAGATAAATGGAGGGCTTTGTAGGAAGAAAAGGTTAGATTGATCTTAGCGTAGGTTATAAGGTTGACACAACATCATGGGCCAAAGGGCCTCTACTGTGCTGTGCTGTTCTATATTCTAAGCTTTGACTAATTCACAAAGTTTTCATCAGTTCACCATTACTGTAAGCTATGTTGGAACAGGCTGCATACCTCGTTGAGGTATCACCTTCACAATTTCCATATTCAGCAGCAATGAACACTTTGCTAGAAAAAATCAACAGGTCAAAGAGCATCTTTGGGGAGAAATTAATTGTCAGCATTTCAGATTGAAACCCTGCAAAGGTCCTGATGAAAGGTTTTCTCCCAAAGAGCTGACAATTCCTTCCCCACCACGGATGCTGCTTGACCCACTAAGTTCTGTCAGCAGATTGTTTGTTGCTCCATATTTCAACACCTGCAGTCTCTTGTTCTAAATTTCAGTAGTTGCTTGCCCCCGAGTATCCTCCAATGTTCCTCTCAGTATCTCAATGTGAAAACAGGGAAAATCAACAATTTCTCCATCAGTAAACCACAAAAACCCAGGATTTGCCTATCTTTTTTATAGAATGTGATAATTTTCTCTCTGTCTCGGCAGGGGTCATTTAATGCAGTGACTAACTTCATCTGAGCCCAACTCATTCATGTTGACAGCATACTCAACAATGTGAATAATCACAATCTACTCAGTCTTATTTCACCCACAAATCTTACATATTAGATTCCCCTCTGTAACCCAAGTGATTGGAGACCAATTGTAGCATTGTTGCTGCCACTTTGGGTGATATCAGCTAACATTTCACACTAGGCTCCTTCAGATGCAATGGAATTACAGAAAAAGAAATTAGGATAGTTTAATCAAATTTCTGTATTTGTTTATTTTCCAATTGCTGCCACATACTGTTTTCACGATATCTCCTTACTCTAAAATCAGATTCTGCAGAAAAATTGCTCATGATTACTTTTACTGCTAAAGCATTCCCAAGGGAATTAGATAGGCTTGCAAATTAATGGAACAGTATGAGGGGTTTCCAGGGACTTCGGCAATTAAAATTCTGCAGACGAATGCATCACATACCAAGAATGTGCTTACAGCAGATAGTGAGATTGCACATAGGCTGTGTTCTAAGATAAGCCACCCTGATATTGCAGCACTTGGACTGGGGTCACAGAACATTAAAGGGGAGTTGTTGTAGAAAGTAAGGAAAGAAAGCCTCTTTTACATCCCTTCTATGCACAATGTTAATTCAGTAAAATAAAGAAATGGGTTCACCATATTAGGAGTCTTACATACGTGAGGGTTGAGGGTTGTTATAATATTCCAGCATTTTCAAATTGGAGATTTGACTCTCATTTATTTTGTAAAGAACAATGCAGATGAGTCATTATCTCAGCTTTTGCTGAGGTCCTGTCAACACTGAAGCTAGCATTCAGTCAATTCTATTTGTACTATGTAACATCAAGAAACTGTTGCCAACACTGGAAATAGAAAAGGCAATAGAAAAAAGCATCTCCCAACTATAGGGCTCCAGCCTACATGTTCCAGTGCAACTGTAATCCTGCTATCAATGTATGTCCTCACTAAAGGCCAGGAACAAGCCTTCAGAGAGGACATACATGACCCAGTCATCTCTACTCTCAATTAGCAGCAAAGCAATGAAAGGTTGTTGACAATTACATTAAATCGTATTTACCCATCGTAATATGTTTACCCATGTTCAATTTGGATTTTACTGAATTCTCATCTTAACAGTAGTGTTGTTCCAAACATTGACAAAGGAACTGAATTCTAGGGGTAGGCTGAGGGAACCTATTAACATTGTGCCAACATTTGAATGTGGGGCATTAAGGAGCCCTAGCAGAACTGAGGTCAATGGGAATTAAAGGGAAGACTTGCTGCAGTTAAAAGTACCATAAAGGTTATGGCTTGCCGCTGAGTCATACCACACTCATAGCAAGATGGAAGTCAATCATTTCAGTCTCAGGATATCACTACGGAAGTTAATCAGCATTGTGTCCTGTGCACAACAATCTTCAGTTATTTCATCAATTGTCTTCCTGTCATCATAAAATCGGAAGTGTGAATGATTGTTAATCATTCCACAGTGTGCAATTTCATCCACAGTTTCTCAGGAAAAAAGGCTCCTATACATACTCACAGCAAAACCTATGTAAGGGTTGCTGAATGGTGGTATTTACTGTAACATTTGTGCTACACTGTGACCACCTCCAACAAGTAAAAGTCAAACCGCTTCATCTTGGGATACAAAGGCATCATTATGGCCAACATCTCATAAAATTCTGAGTTACAAAATACACATGGACTAAGATGTTAACTGTCCTGTGCTATCACCAGTGGGATCATCAGTTGATCTGCCACCTGTCTTCAGGAGTTTCGGCCCACTCATGATCAAGACTCCCTCGAGGTGGTGGGCCAGCAGTGCTAAAGCACCACCTCCCACTGGTGAGCTTAAAAACTTGGCATCTGCCTCTATCAGTCACAACAGATAGTCTACTCTTCAGGTGTCTATACAACTACTGAAGGGTTTGCAAGATATGTATACACTGTCTGATGATCTGCCCCTCTGGACATACTTGGTCCACACCCATGCTGATCCTTTCTCTGCTGCCTCAGCTACAGCCCTGCTGGTTGACTTGATCTCACTTCTAGTGAAGCCAAGGTCACGCAGCCACTTCTGGAGAGTGAACGCAATAAACCCACAGCAGCCTACTTCGAATGAGACCTTCCACCTTCCATCCTCTGTCTCTGCACTCTGATCTTAATTCTGCATACTTGGTTAACTTGCGCTCATGGGCTTCATCGATGTTGTCTTCCCAGGGGACTGTGAGTTCACCAATAACCGCTTCTCTACTGCTGTCAGACCATACGATTATATCTGGATGCAATGTTGTGAAAGCTATTTGCTCTGGGAAATCAACATTGACATAAAACTTAGCTGGACCAACCATGTAGGCATTATAGTACAAGAGAAAGCAAGGAAATAAGTATTCTGTGGCATTTTGCGCATCTGATGACACTATAAAACCCTTCCACTATCTAGAAGGCACAACCCAAGAACGTAATGGTATACTATTTTCACTTTCCTGGATGACTGCAACAACACTGTAGAAGATCAACACCATCAGAGGATTCTTCTATGATTTCTGCTGCTTTCCTGCTCTCTGACCACACCCTTACCCAGGATCTATCATCACCCCTTGCCTGGATCTACCTATCATCTGCTCCAACCCTTTTTACATATACTATCATCCCTCTATTGTCTCCCCTCTGCCTTTCATAGTCATAGTCATAGTCATACTTTATTGATCCCGGGGGAAATTGGTTTTCATTTCAGTTGCACCATAAATAATAAATAGTAATAGAACCATAAATAGTTAAATAGTAATATATAAATTATGCCAGTAAATTATGAAATAAGTCCAGGACCAGTCTATTGGCTCAGGGTGTCTGACCCTCCAAGGGAGGAGTTGTAAAGTTTGATGGCCACAGGCAGGAATGACTTCCTATGACGCTCTGTGTTGCATCTCGGTGGAATGAGTCTCTGGCTGAATGTACTCCTGTGCCCAACCAGTACATTATGTAGTGGATGGGAGTCTAGTCTAGGGAGTGATGGGAGACCATCAGTCTAGCTGCATGGTCTTGACCCATTTCTCTTCACAGATGTTGCCTGATCTACTGTGTTCCTCCAGCATTTTGTGTGTTGCATCATCTGGGGATTGATACCCCTTCTAAGCATTCACCCATTTCATAACTGAGAATTATGGCTGCAATGTACACCATCAACAAAATACGATACAATTACTCATTTTGGTTCCTTAAAACCCCACCTTCTACTCTCCATCAGTATTATAGGATCATTATCATGTGGCGAACTAAAGTCATTCAAGAAGGGAAAATAGAGATAGATGTTTAATGTTGTCCTTTCCAGCAATGCTCACATCCTATTTATATAAAAATAATTCCTTTAACAATGAGAGGAACATCACTAAATATTCCATGAGAATAAATTGAGTGAACTTCACCTTTTCTCCTTGGAGCAACGGAGGATGAAAGGTGACCTGATAGAGATGATGAGAGGCATTGGTCATGTGGATAGTCAGAGGCTTTTTCCCAGGGCTGAAATGGCTATCATGAGAGGGCACAGTTTTGAGGTGTTTGGAAGTAGGTACAGAGGAGAGGTCAGGCGTAAGTTTTTTTATGCAGAGAGTGATGGGTGCGTGGAATATGCTGCCGGTGATGGTGGTGGAGGCAGATATGATAGGGTCTTTTAAGAGACTCCTGGATAGGTACATGGAGCTTAGAAAAATAGAGGGCTATGTGTATCCCTAGGTAATTTCTAAAGTAAGTACATGTTCGGCACAGCATTGTGGGCCGAAGGGCCTGTATTGTGCTGTAGGTTTTCTATGGTTTTATGAGTACAGACTTATTATTCATATACTATTTATTCTATCTAAGCATTTCACTTTGTATGTGTGGAGAGAGGACCAAGAATTTGCATTCATTTATCAACATAAGTGAAATATCACCAGCTTTGCGATTGGTAGCAAACTCTTCCTGCACACTGTTAAAAAACCTGTTTTCTGTTCATGTTGGAAAGAAGACATTGAGAACTATAATATTGCAGAGTGAATATGAGGAACAAACGTCATTTGATGTGCTTTCACTGAATAAATCTGCAGAAGAGTTATACTGAATTTTTGTCACAGAAATCCAATGCATTAAGATTGATATGACTTTTCACTCCTTGCTTTTTATGACTTTACATACAGTACAAATATGTACTTTAAAAATCTTAACTATAAATTACCCAGTGAGTATACCCAAAGACCGACTTCAATATATGAGAGAAAATAACATAATTCATAGTCTAGACTCATAACGTTAGCATAAAACAACAGGCCAGAGGTATTACTGCTAACTGCAGTGCTCGCTGTAATCTGGGCCAATCCCAACCCCAGACCACATTGCACTGCAGTATAATGAATGTTCTCATGTTTGTTGTCCTAAGAAAGCATAAAAAGTGGTAAGTTAGTCAACAGAATTGGATTACAGTGAAACCATTGTGTTGGCAGACTATAGGTTATTTCCTGATATGAAAGGGGAGAATTGAATGTAAAGGTTGAAGATAATTAAGAAATATGGTGATATTGAAACAGGGATCTTTTAGTTACTGTATATGAAGTGATATCTGCAGATCTTCATAGAAGGGTCTTTTAGAGCAAGGATTTTATAAAATATTGTGTTTTGAGTTATACCATTTGGAAACTAAATGGAGTAAGATCCTTCCAAGCAACAGCCAGAAGAAACTATACGATAAAAGAATGCTGTATGAACTATGGTCTAAGGAGCAAAGAGAAATGATCCTACTTGCTCTGCTCCATATCTTCTAACTAATAATTTAAAATAATTACTTTTGCCTCCAAAATATCATCAACCAAACTAAGACGAAAAAAAAGCTTGAAAAAACTACAAGGTTTTATTGGAGTAATGGTAAAACTTATAAATTAGGTTTTGAAGCTTTGCCAGTAACTTTGCAGAAATTACAGTATACTCTCCTTTTAAGAGTTAATCTCATGTCACAACCAATCTAAAATCTCGGATATAATATATTAATTAGAAGTTTCTAATACTGTCTAAGATAGTTAAAGAGAGGTAATAAAAGTCTGAAAAAAGCTGTGGCTCCAAAAGTGATAGTAACACATTTATAAATGTTTTATAACCAGTTTCTAACAAATTAGTAACATATGTTACCAAACATTAATGAACTGTTTGCAGAGAATGCTAATGTATTATCATGAGAACGGTGATCTAGATTATTAAACTATTAATTATTTTACATCAATGTTACTAGAGTCCTGTTGGAGAACTGTTAATATCAGTATGTGAAACGACTCGGTTTTATATAGTAATTACGTTTTGTGAGTATTCCTGAGGAATAGACTTGGATTTCATACTAAAATGCTTTTCTTACAGTTGGCACTCAGCTTCCTGATCTGAACATGTTTTTCCCATGGTCAATCCCTTCTTGTCTGACCTGGCTCCCCATTTATTTACCTCAATCTGGTACTGTTACATTTCTAAGTTAAACACCAAAACACCTAAGTATTCCAGATGGTAAGATTTATAATTGAAGAACAATTTAGAATGGAAATTCGAAATAAATAATATATTAAAAATCATATTCATTTGCCTGCTATTTTAAATTATCGAAGATCAACTGACTGATTGAAGAAAAACTGGTAGGAAAGCTTCATAGCTAGCTTTTCAAATGAGACACAGGGACCAAACTGTTCCCACCTACCTCAGTCATGATGATGCTAGAAAGGAGCACAGATGTAAAAGCAGCATTTTAATTTATTGTACTTAAGTAGAAAGGAGATTGAGTGGGCAGGAGCAAACTCTCTCTATCAGAGCAGAGCAAAAAAGGGAACATTAAGGATCATGGAAAATATGTAGTAAAAGAAAATAATGTAAAATGTCCACTCCACTAGCAATCTGGATGTAAATAGTATGCTTGCTATTGAAGTTAATTTTCACAAGCCCATCCATGCTCCAAAGGAATTGGGCACATGATTGCTCCTTTTTTCTTGTATTAACTAATACTTTTAAGTTTCATTAGCAGGAATAGTTTAATTGGCATAGGTGATAATATGCTTGTCCCAAAAATAAAACAGTCTTATGAGTTGTCTTTAGTCCATCGAATGAATAATCCAATTTTAAATGACGGAAAATCTCTTTAAAATACTGCAGAGACCCATTTCTTATGTTGTACTGGAACAACAAGATGGGCAAATCTGGTGGGTATTTTTATGTTTGCTTGATCTTGATGAGGCTTTTCTGCTAATATCTGGGACCTTGATAAGGCTTACTCCAGGCTTAGGGTTACTGGAACATTGCACATTTGCTGAAGTTGTGAATAGATGAAGGCCTCTTTTTAGGAAGACCCTGACATCAAGGACTTGTTTTCCCTTCATTTGTGTGTCTTCAGATGGCTGATGAGGCTACTGTGGGATATGTTGATCCTGCCACAAATGGGGTAGGAATTCTTGTCAAGCTGAATGGTTCATTCATAGGTGATGAACTCCTTCTCCTGTTTTCCTTTATTTTCCAACTTCTGTTCATGAAGAGACTCCAGAACTTATGTGCCTCCATAGATGTTCAGAATCAGAATCAGGTTTTTACTATCACTGTCTTCTATAACAGGAAATTTGTTATTCTGCAGGAGGAGTACAGTACAAAGACATCAAGTTTCTATAAATTTACAAAACAAATAAATTGTGCAAAAGAGGAATAATGAGGAAGAGTTCATGGATTCATGGACCATTCAGAAATCTGATGGCAGTGGGGAAGAAGCTGTCCATAAAAAATTGGGTGTGGGCCTTCCAGGTACTCGATCTCCTTCCCAATGGTAGTAATGAGAAGGAAGCATCTACTGGATGGTGAGGTTCTTTAATAGTGGATACCACCTTCTTGAGATACTTACTCTTGAAGATGTCCTCAATGGTGGGGAGAGTTGTGCCACTGATGGAACTGGGTGAGTCTACAACCCTCTTCAGCCTCTTTCAATCCTGTGCATTGGAATTTCTATAGCAGGCAGTGATGCAACCAGTCAGAATGCTGTCAACTGTACATCTGCAAAAAATTTGCAAGTGTCTTTGGTAGCATACCAAATCTCCTCAAACTCCTAATGAAGCAAAGCCACTGGCCTGCCTTCATCTCAATTGTGTCCATGTATTGGGCCCAAGATAGATCCTCCAAGCTATTGATACACATGAACTTGAAGCTGTTCACCCTTTCCACCTCAATGAGGACTGGTGTATGTTCTATCAACTTCCACATCCTGAAGTCCACAATAGATTTCTTAGTCTTGCTGACATTGAGTGTGAAGTGTTTGTAGTGACACCACTCAACCAGCTGATCTGTCTCACTCCTGTATGCCTCCTTGTTGCCATGTGAGATCCTGCTAACAACACTGCTGTCATCTACAAATTTCTAGATGGCAATTAAGCTGTGCCTAGGCACACAGTTCTCAGTGCAGAGTGGGCAGAGGAGTGGGCCAAGCATGCATCTTTGAGATTTGGCTGTGTAGATTTTTAGTGAGGAGAGGTTATTACAATTACACTGCTTATGGTCTCCCAAAACGGACCTCAAAGCTTTCCTTCTCCCAGATGAGCTGCCAGCTATGGCTGATGAGCCCCATCTTTTAACACTAAGGATTGCAAAAATAGTTGAAATGATGAAGCAGCCTTACTTGAAGTTAATTTGCACTAACAACGAATCTGTTGTGGACTCTGATTAGTATCATGGCCTACGTGCTGTCATATGGCAATGGAGATTGATTTTACTACCTCAATGTACTTGTGTATGGAATGATCTATCTGGATGCATGCAAACAAAAACTTGTCACTGCATCTCAGTGCATGTTCAAAGTTCAAAGTACATTTATTATCAAAGTATGTATACATTATACAACCTTGAGATTCACCTCCTTACAGGCAGCCACAAAACAAAGGAACAAAAATAACTCATAAAAAAGACCGTCAAACACCCAATGTGCAGAGAGGAGAAAAAAACAAATTGTGCAAACAATAAAAGTGTTCAGAACAGAAGTGAGTCCATAGACATGAAGCCCAGAGCAGGGCACAGCCCCAACCTCAGTTCAGCGCAGAGCCAAGTAAACATTGCAGAGTCCTCAGACATGGAGCCTGGAGCAGCCAGAGCTTGCTGCAACCTCAGTCTCAGTTCAGTGTAGCCAAGTAAACATTACAAAGCAGCAAGCAGAGCTGGCTCAACCCTTGCATCTTGTCCCTATACTCTGCTTTTTCAATCCATCTGGCCAGGTGTTTAAATCATCCAAACATCTGGTCGTTCCTCACACTAGGGCACATTGATACGCTCTGGGCCTGAAATCCACCACCATGCTTTGGCCTGTACCCAACCTTTCCAAATCAGCCTGGCACTTAAATCGATCAAACCTCGCTCCCGGCTTAGGTGGATGGGCCTCGAATCTGCCTCTCCTCCACCCCAAAATTGCTCCACTCCGCTTGCCCCAACTTTGCCTCAAATATGCTTCAACCTCACCTTGACTTTGCCTCGCACTCACATGCTTTGACCCTCAACTCAGCCTCACCTTCATTTGCATTTCCATTGTTTGCAGTGATCATTTACTATAATTTTTACAAGAAAAGGTGTTATTAATAACATATTTAGTTGTATTCTTTGTTTTTTTTTGCCAACTGTAAGTAGTCACTGGGTTTCACCAGCGCCATCTTAAACTGGTACCAGAGGAAGCTAAAAAAGATTTTCCTTAGATCCTCTCAGTTAATGGAATCAAAGGCGTTTGTAAGATCAATAGAGACCAAGCATGGCGATTGGCACTGTCCCATGAGATCGTGTCCATTTTGCCTCTAATGAATGAACTCCATACTGTAAATTGAGAAGCAATCTTTCAACCACTCGGAAGGCACTGTTGGTAATGGCAGGTGGGCAGCGGAAAGACCTTAATGAAGTTAAAGCAATTGATTTTTGTCTCCTATATTGAAGATGATCAGAATTATGCTGTCTCTGTCTATCAAATGTGGAAGATGAGATGCCTTAATTTCTTCTCCACTGAGTTTTAGAACTCCAGCAGAGGCATTGTCTTCTCCCCAGGTATGTCACCACAGACATATGGGCTTTTATCAGTTCTTTGATAGCTAGGCATATCACACAGGTCTGGATAGTGTGTTCTGGGGTGTGTGAAGGAGAATTTCAGTTGATAATTTCTTTGTAGTGCTCCTTCTAATGCATATTGAAGTCCTCTCTACCTTCAACAAGCTGTCCTGCATTTTTGGCTCTCAGCAGAGTGCATCCTCAGGTAGTACTTTGTAGCTGTTCTTGACAACACTAAAGAATCCATGAACATCTTGGTTGTTGGCAAGTTGAGGGATCTCCTCACGTCTTTCTACTGCATCTGTACTTTGGGTCACAAGTGTTTTAGGTGCATGGAGTTTTTCTTTTGTGGCATAGTAATGTTTTCAATCTAAGAACGCATCGTGTTTCGGTCACCAAACTCCCAGTCATCGTCAGACTGGTGCTTTCTGGAAGAGTTGCCAATATATTTTCACTGGTGCCAACTATGGTGGACTACAGAATCAGGAATGATGACAAAGTAAAGTATAGCACTCGTATACTGAAAAAAGCAGAGGCTTCATAAATACAGAAACAGATTCTAGTGAACAAATAGTGATGGTAGAATGAAACACACCAATTAATTTGCAAATTGGCCACCATTTCATCTGGGGATTACCTGTCTCTAAGTCATGAATTGTAGTTAGATACTTCCCCATTGACACTACCTTGTTCGTAGTTTTACAGAAAGTGAAGTATTTGTATGTTAATTGATTTTTAAAGACGCCAATTATGTTCAGCCGCATATGTATACTTCTAATAATGCAATAATTGGTGATGACTGCCCTTATGGTGACTTAAATAAACTAAACATGTATTTTCTCACTTACTCTGCATAACACTTGAAATAAAATTCACTGTTTGAGCTTGTTTTCATAAGAAACAAGATTTTGCTGGTTACACGAAAATTCTGAATGCATGAACATCAGAAAGAATACTAAGAGTTTGTAGTTTACCTTCAAAAGAAAATCTACAGAAGCTGGAATTCCAAGTTATACACACAAAATGCTGGAGGAACTTAGCAGGTCAGGCAGCATCTATGGAAAAGAGTAGTTGACGTTTTGGGCCAAGACCCTTCCTGAGTTCCTCCAGCATTTTGTGTAGTTTACCTTGTGAGTTCCTGGATTGAACTTCATCTATATTGGTAGCCTTTCTTGTCTCCCTATATTTGAGCAAATTGACATGGTAAAATAAAGATTCATTTAGCCAGTCAGCTAAGTTTGATGGGACAGAAGATGACTTCATCTTGCCTTCTTACTGCTTCCATTTATTTTTTTCCTGAGGTGTAATAAATTCCTAGGTTGCATTAACCAATGAATGCTGAAATTGAAGTAAAAGGGGTTATATTACTAATAAAATGTTAAGTATTGGTCTGAATCAAGACAGAAGCAAGATGGATTGAATCATGATTGCACTTAAAAAAGAAGCAGTCTTCTCTCAACCCACACATACGGAAGAGAGAAAATTAGTAACCAGTTAATTCCTTTCCAGGTAATACATTAGTACGTGATGGCTGAGGAAAGAAAATCCAAACAATATGACATTTCTCATACAGGATGTATAAAGCACAAATAAAAGAAATTTTTCATTAACTAGCATATTAAAGTACAGAACCTTTCTTAAAAACAACTCCTGTTCAGTGTCAGGTAACACTTCATATATGTAACTTGTGTGGTCTACATAAGGAGTGAAAGAGTAGCTGTGAAGGAGTACATGGGTTGAATCTTTTGGGGTTACATCACTACAAAAGAATTGCAATTATATGTAAGTTTTATAACAGATTTTACTTCTCAGTTCTGCCACTTGTCCAGGAGAGTAAACTGTTTACCCAGACTAAGTCACTGACAAACTGGTTATCAGGAAGTCTGAATGTAATATTTTCACTTTTGGTTTTCCTGTTGTTGAAAATGGCTAAACCAATACCCTGTGTCACCCCTCTTCCAGTAGCACCACTTTGATCGGCAGCTTCATGGGTATGTAAGGGGCAGAATTACTATCTTATCCTGTGATATCACAGCCCATAGGAGAGTTAAACCAGCCACCAGCCTCTTGAATTCATAACATCTATTGAACTTCAACTCTCCTGACCACTGTGGCACCCAGTTATGCAGGAGTTAAGTTGTGCTTGGAACATAATAGTTGGATGTAAGTAGGATGAACTGTAATTTTGAGGGCAGATTTTTATCTGCATTTTTTAAGCTGTCTTTTGGTTCCCATTCCAGTAGAAGCTGTGGTTACAAGGACCTCCTCAGACGGAAACAGAGAAATCACCACATCTACTGTATTTAGTCTCTTACAGAGCATTGACCCTGAACTGATTGCAACCGTATGGGGATCAGCAGCAGACAGAGTCAAAGAGCAAACTCTCTAAAGTGGCACAATCTTTATTTTAACAGTAGAAATTCATTTTTTCTTTCTTGTTTATTTTGGACCCACCATTTGTTAACAGTAATAATGATTCCCAGGGAGTTAACCTGTACAGGCATTGTAATTGTCGGTTCAAAAAATGTTCATGCTTAGTTAAAACAAAAATCATTATCATGTAGTGTTCACAAAATGACTTACCATTTAAAATCTACAAGCAGAAATAAAGTAACAAGCGATTTAGTATTATACATAGACAATGCTGAAATAGAAGAAATTCCTCCACTTAGTTTTCCATCCACTTACCTTCTACTGACACATGTAAATGTGGTAGTAATGAACATTCCAACATATGTTATACTGGAGAAAGACTTCAGAGCTGATTAAAATATGAAACACAGTGCTTTAATCTGTCTAAATCCCATGTTCCCACTAAAAGGTACTGGAATGTCATTTTCATTAGTAGATGGACTTGACCTATAATAGAAGTGTAATTCTAAGGGGAAAAATATTTTCTTGGGGCAAATTTCTTGTAGCTGCTTGGTCTCAGCTGCCAGGAACAGGGTTTATGCCAAAGTTTTAGCAAAGTTAAGGCAATAAAAGAGAAGGTGACCTGGGATTATTCTTTGAACTTTGTCCTTTGGTTGAGGTGGTGAAAGAATTAGGTACAAAAGTACACTGGATGTGGGTAGAAGAATGGCAGGGAATAGCTGCTTGTCTGCTGTTCGGTGTGTTGGGTCATTAGCGATTTGTGCAGTCATCGTAAAACCTGCGAGAGGAAAGGTAGCTACCCAATGAAACAGGGTACAAAAAATCAGACTTTGCGCTATTCTGATATTCTCTCTCTCTCTCTCTCTCTCTCTCTCTATATATATATATATATATATATATGTGTGTGTGTGTGTGTGTGTGTGTGTGTCCCAAACACCCGATACTTTTTAAAATCATGATTTCACAAAGGATTCAGTATAGATTTAGCATAATATAAATGAAAGATGACATTGCAGTACTGCAGTGGCTAACCAGTAACATGGAGGAGGGCTGTAAACAAATGATTGGATAAAGATTGAAATACAGTACAAATAAAAGGCATGTTAAGATTACATGCCTATATATAGTCAATTGAACTGAATTTCATTTACTGAGTAGAACATGCAGTCATTATAACAGCTACTAACAGGTTATGAACTTTTATATAATAATGCATAATGTAGATTGGATAACCTTAATTGCATTGCTTGTAACACAGACAGACCTTGCTTCATTTTCCAAAAAACAACTTTGATAAAGTGAAAACAGAGCTTGTCAACACTGACCTTTATCATAGGTTAAATTAGTATAGATGCCCAGTTCATGTGAAATGTCTATCAATTCATCTGTGGTTAAATATAAGGAATGATTATAAGCACCAGTTGCAAACACAATAGTGAATACAGATCATTCTCCTCTATAGAATAGCCTTGTATTAGAAGTAGGATTGTGAAGCAAAGATATATTTAATTTTTTGAATACTATTAATGGTTCATAATCTATCATTTTCATTTCGGATAAGTTCTTTTTCACACTCATCATAGCGAACATTCAAAGCACACTGTGTCATGCCAGGTTACTGAAGCAAAACTGCTTTCCATTACGCCATCTTTGTTATCTCCAATCTTATATCACACAGTTATATCCCTCATTGTTTCCCTTTCTGGCTCCAGTCATTATTTTTTTGACTTCCTACCAAAGTTCAACAAGCCAGCATGATGATAAGAACACAAAAATAAAAATCTTTATTACAGATTAAAAGAGTGCTACAAAAGGGCAGTAAACTTTGGTTTAAAAGTAGCTTTAATGAGAATTAATAAGCCTCGTGAATATGGATATCTATTGTCACTAAATCATTGCACCGATTTTTCACACACATGAGGTTTCTTGAGGCAACAATTTAGTAAAATCTAACCACAATATCAAACTTGATATACAATGTAACTATAAGTAACTTGTGATAAATATGTTGATGTAGGCATTTGCAAACTGCATCCAGAATTGCACTGATTTTGACAGTCAACTTTTTCTCTTATTTTCATTTGGTAGAAATAAAATCTCGCAAGAATCAGCACAAATGAGCAGTTATTTAGGACGCTTTTTAAAATCATATGATTTCAAAATTGTTTTGTCTGATTAATGCTGTTAGAAGGGCATCATAGGAATATTCATTAAGGTGGAAAGAAAAGTAGTTCAATCCAGATTTAGGGTCTTGAATCTAAGTTATGAAGTGAGCTGTCAATAATAAGTATGAGCTCTTCTTTATTATCTCTTACAAAAAAAAACAAACGAAAAAGTGAGCCAACCATGACTAACAAAAGAAGTTAACGAGAGTATAAGATCCCAGATGGAGACCTATCAGATTGTTGAAGAACCTGAAGTTTGAATTGCAATTTAGAATTCAGCAAGTGAAAAAGACCAATAGATTAAGAAGACCTCAGGCACTCACAATGAACCAATAACTCCATAAGGGAACTAAATATAATATTTCTAAGATTGCAGATGGCATAAAACTGAATGGCATTCTGAGTGTTAAAGAGAATGCAAAGAGGCTTCAATATAAATTAGACAAGTGGAATAATTGGACAAGTGCATCATTAAGTGATAAGTGTGAAGTAATCCATGTTCATAGGAAAATCAGTGAGGCAGAGGATTACTTATGTATAATGTGTGAGATTCTGAAATGTGGATACACCAAAGGGCCAACACCATTCATCCACCCCAGTTACTCAAAGTAAGCATAAGATCGTAAGACCATAAAACGTAGGAGTAGAATTAGGTCATTTAGCACATTGAATCTGCTCCACATTCCATCATGACTGATTTATTTTCCCTTTCAATTCTTCTGCCTTCTCCCGGTAACCTTTGATGCCCTTACTTATCAAGAACTGATCAACCTCTGCTTTAAATATACCCAATGACATGGCCTCCACAGCTGTCTGTGGCAATGAATTCCATAGATTCACCACCCTCTAACTAAAGAAGTTCCTCCTCATGACAAGAGGTTTGAGGTCCATGAACACACCCTACTACATTTACGCATTATACAGGGCCTTAGTGAGACCATACCTGGGTCCTGCACTAGATATATTTTCAGGAGAGGAAGTGAATGGAAGGTTTAGCAAGTGAATCTAGGACTGTAAGACTATTGTATGAGGAATGATTAGGATGACTAGATTTGTATACTCTAAAGTTCAGAAGAATGACAGGAGTTCTAATTAAAAAATACAAAATTTTGCTCAACAAGCCAAATGTAGGGAGCACGTTTGACTTCATTTTAGGATTCTAAATGAGTATTCACAATTTCATGATACATGGTAAGACCTACATGACAGGGTTAAGGAAAGGAAAAAAAAATATTCATATGATTGTGAATCTCTGAATTATCCATGGTAGAAGACCACGGAGGCAATGTCAGTGAATACACTTAAGAAAAAGATAGATTTACTTCTAGGCAGTAATGGGGTATGGGAAGAGAGCAGGAATATGGTGCTAAAATAGAGGATCACCCATGCTGATATTGAATGACAGAGTGGGCTCAAGGGGACAAATCAGCACCTCAGGTCTCAACAGTGCTGGTATTTTAAGGCATAACCAATCCAAGTGTCTCATCTATTGCTTGGAATAATTCAATTGCGATCATCAGAAATAATGTTAAAAATGATATAGAACCATTTGTTGGTTTAATGATGACCGTAGTCAATTCATTAGTAAATTCCTACAAAATGAAAAACTTTTTTGAAAAGTGGTTAATTGTGTTCTTTCATCTAAATAGCATTTCATTTTAGGACAATTTGGTAAGGGCTACAAAGGCAGAATCAGTGGAAAATTGCAAAGGCAATTAATTCATTCAGGGGCATGGGCCATTTTAGGGACCACTGCCAGATGTTAGCACTCATTTATTAAACATGTGCAAAAAAATTGTCAAAACTCAAAGCAAAGCACATAATTCCATTTTCCTTTGCACCCACTTAACCAAAATAAGTGTATTGAATAACCCAACAAAGCTCTAGGCTCTAAATTCTTAAGTAAGTAGGCTATCCTTGATACAGGAACTGACAGAAGTGCACACAAGTATAGGTGTCCTTAATATGTAAATAGTGAACTCATGAATTTCCCGATACCACCACTTTGGGTTCAATTACAAATCTTTTTTTCACCATAACATGCTGTGCTACCTTCTGTCCATTCAAACACATGCACCACAGCAAAATATTTCACCCAGCCTTTATGACTTGCAGTATTTCATTCAATGATTCATTTTCCAGGAAAACATCCCTCTCATAAATCAAGGAATGTCTATAAACTGGAGCTTTACCAAATACCAAAATATTCTTTTGTGATTCAGTGTCCTCTGCTTCTTCCAAGACAATTCCTTGGGATTGAGGATGACTTGCTTCTACAGCAGATTTGTGGTTTCTGAGGTGACTAATGAGACTGATAGCTCTCCTAGAAATGAGGCACAAGATGCCTTAGGGGATGGATGGATTGTGACGTGGTGCACAAATAAATGCTATTTATGCCGGTCTTCTGTTTGCGTGGCTCTGAGATACTCAATACTATCCCAAATGCTCCTTTAAGTTGTCTTCAGATCAGGTCAGATTCATTTATTTTCACATGTACATCAAAACAGCAAGGTCAAAAGCTTTAAGTTCCTTGGGGTCAATATCACAAATGACCTGACTTGGTCCAACCAAGCAGATTCCACTGCCAAGAAGACCCACCAGCGCCTTTACTTCCTGAGAAAGCTAAAGAAATTTGGCTGTCCCCTAAAACCCTCACTAATTTTTATAGATGCACCGTAGAAAGCATTCTTCTCGGGTGCATCACAACCTGGTATGGAAGTTGTCCTGTCCAAGACCGGAAGAAGCTGCAGAAGATCGTGAACACAGCCCAGCACATCACACAAACCAATCTTCCATCCTTGGACTCACTTTACACCGCACGCTGTCGGAGCAGTGCTGCCAGGATAATCAAGGACACGACCCACCCAGCCAACACATTTTTTGTCCCTCTTCCCTCCGGGAGAAGGCTCAGGAGCTTGAAGACTCGTACAGCCAGATTTGGGAACAGTTTCTTTCCAACTGTGATAAGACTACTGACCCGGATCCTGACCCGGATCTGGGCCGTACCCTCCAAATATCTGGACCTGCATCTCAGTTTTTTTGCACTACCTTACTTTCCCTTTTCTATTTTCTATGTATGATTTATAATTTAAATTTTTAATATTTACTATCGATTTGTACTCCAGGGAGCACGAAGCGCAGAATCAAATATCGCTGCGATGATTGTACGTTCTAGTATCAATTGTTTGGTGACAATAAAGTATAAAGTATAAACAATCAGTGACATCTGTTGTTTGCATAACAATCAGCACAACCTAAGGATGTACTGGCAAGTGTTGCCTCACATTCAGGTGCTAACATAGCAGAACAAGCAACAAAACAACTGCAAACCAAGCTGCTTTCTTCCCTCCCACCCACACACCCACACAGACAGTCCTCCAACACCAGTATAGGACTATGGGCCTCCAGAGGACTTGTAGACAGCAGGCCACTGACTTCTGCAGTGGACTTCAGACTCGTAGGCCAGGGCTTCAATCATTAAGCTTCAACCAACAGACCTCTGATTGACCTTTGGGTTTTGATCTTTGGCATCGATCCCAGGACTCACCGATGACAGGACCCCGAACTCCAGGCCACAAACTCCAGACTCGCCGACTCACGCCACTGGCTCTCATCCCCGCTGTTCGTACAAACATCTGATCACAGGACCACTGAACAGGGGAGACTCGCAGATGTGGTGAGCAACCAGACCTCAATCTCACTGGTTCTTGTCGACAGCACATGCCAGCCTAATATCCACAGATGTCCTTCGTCAGACATCCACACCACTGGCTGTCAAGCGTGGAGTGGAGGCCTAGATTCCAGACGTCTTGTGTCCCATGTCCATATATCTGGCCTTCAAGCATAGCTAGGAATTCCCAAAAGTTAGTGGGGAGATTACATTTTTTCCAAAAGGTTTTTGGTACATCCTTGAACTTTTACTGGTTTTATCGTAGTCTGCTGTGGCAATTTGAATGCACAGGAATTTAAGAAGCTACAGGAATAGTAGATGCAGCCAAATACATCATGGGCACATCCCTCCTCAGCACCCATAGCAGCTACACAAGTCACCACCTCAAGAAGGCAACATCTATCATCAAGTATCCCTACTACCTGGGCCATGCCATCTTCTCCCAGCTACGAACAGGCAGGAGGTGCAGAAGCCTGAAGTCCTACATTAGCAGGTTGCATCATTATAGCAACACTATGACCATTTCAACCACTTTGCACTATCAAGGACTTTGTGTTTTTTTTTGTTATAATTATGCCCTTTCTTTGAAATTGTGTATAATTTATGTTTTTCTTGTGAACGTTTGTATCTGATCTTACAAGCCTGTGATGTTTATGCAAATATTTTCTTCATTGCTTCTGTGCACACATGTATCTGTACATTGATAATAAACTCACTTAGACTTTGACTTATACCCTGCCCTTCTGTTAATCTCTTCCCAAGGCAGAACTCAGAGTCATGTATATTGTTCAGGAAGCTTAATGCTGGCTATGCAAATGGCTTATAAGACTATATCATAGAAACATAGAAACATAGAAAATAGGTGCAGGAGTAGGCCATTCGGCCCTTCGAGCCTGCACCGCCATTTATTATGATCATGGCTGATCATCCAACTCAGAACCCCGCCCCAGCCTTCCCACCATACCCCCTGATCCCTGTAGCCACAAGGGCCATATCTAACTCCCTCTTAAATATAGCCAATGAACTGGCCTCAACTGTTTACTGTGGCAAAGAATTTCACAGATTCACCACTCTCTGTGTGAAGAAGTTTTTCCTAATCTCGGTCCTAAAAGGCTTCCCCTTTATCCTCAAACTGTGACCCCTTGTTCTGGACTTCCCCAACATCGGGAACAATCTTCCTGCATCTAGCCTGTCCAATCCCTTTAGGATTTTATATGTTTCAATCAGATCCCCCCCTCAATCTTCTAAATTCCAACGAGTACAAGCCCAGTTCATCCAGTCTTTCTTCATATGAAAGTCCTGCCATCCCAGGAATCAATCTGGTGAACCTTCTTTGTACTCCCTCTATGGCAAGGATGTCTTTCCTCAGATTAGGGGACCAAAACTGCACACAATACTCCAGGTGTGGTCTCACCAAGGCCTTGTACAACTGCAGTAGTACCTCCCTGCTCCTGTACTCGAATCCTCTCACTATAAATGCCAGCATACCATTCACCTTTTTCACCGCCTGCTGTACCTGCATGCCCACTTTCAATGACTGGTGTATAATGACACCCAGGTCTCGTTGCACCTCCCCTTTTCCTAATCGGCCACCATTCAGATAATAATCTGTTTTCCTCTTTTTGCCACCAAAGTGGATAACTTCACATTTATCCACATTAAATTGCATCTGCCATGAATTTGCCCACTCACCCAATCTATCCAAGTCACTCTGCATCCTCTTAGCATCCTCCTCACAGCTAACACTGCCACCCAGCTTCGTGTCATCCACAAACTTGGAGATGCTGCATTTAATTCCCTCATACAAGTCATTAATATATATTGTAAACAACTGGGGTCCCAGCACTGAGCCTTGCGGTACCCCACTAGTCACCGCCTGCCATTCTGAAAAGGTCCCGTTTATTCCCACTCTTTGCTTCCTATCTGCTAACCAATTCTCCATCCACATCAATACCTTACCCCCAATACCGTGTGCTTTAAGTTTGCACACTAATCTTCTGTGTGGGACCTTGTCAAAAGCCTTTTGAAAATCCAAATATACCACATCCACTGGTTCTCCCCTATCCACTCTACTGGTTACATCCTCAAAAAATTCTATGAGATTCGTCAGACATGATTTTCCTTTCACAAATCCATGCTGACTTTGTCCAATCATTTCACCGCTTTCCAAATGTGCTGTTATCACATCTTTGATAACTGACTCCAGCAGTTTCCCCACCACCGAAGTTAGGCTAACCGGTCTATAATTCCCCGGTTTCTCTCTCCCTCCTTTTTTAAAAAGTGGGGTTACATTAGCCACCCTCCAATCCTCAGGAACTAGTCCAGAATCTAACGAGTTTTGAAAAATTATCACTAATGCATCCACTATTTCTTGGGCTACTTCCTTAAGCACTCTAGGATGCAGACCATCTGGCCCTGGGGATTTATCTGCCTTCAATCCCTTCAATTTACCTAACACCACTTCCCTACTAACAAGTATTTCGCTCAGTTCCTCCATCTCACTGGACCCTCTGTCCCCTACTATTTCTGGAAGATTATTTATGTCCTCCTTAGTGAAGACAGAACCAAAGTAATTATTCAATTGGTCTGCCATGTCCTTACTCCCCATAATCAATTCACCTGTTTCTGTCTGTAGGGGACCTACATTTGTCTTTACCAGTCTTTTCCTTTTTACATATCTATAAAAGCTTTTACAGTCAGTTTTTATGTTCCCTGCCAGTTTTCTCTCATAATCTTTTTTCCCCTTCCTAATTAAGCCCTTTGTCCTCCTCTGCTGAACTCTGAATTTCTCCCAGTCCTCAGGTGAGCCACTTTCTCTGGCTAATTTGTATGCTTCTTCTTTGGAATTGATACTATCCCTAATTTCTCTTGTCAGCCACGGGTGCACTACCTTCCTTGATTTATTCTTTTGCCAAACTGGGATGAACAATTGTTGTAGTTCATCCATGCAACCTTTAAATGTCATTTGCCAGTCTGTCTTAGCTAATTCACATCTCATACCTTCAACGTTACCCCCCTTTAAGTTCAGAACCTTTGTTTCTGAATTAACTATTAATTATTAATTATCATCCAATAAGTAGAGACTCGATGCTGCGGATTTTGGCCTAGGAAAGGACATTGATTCACTTATTCTCCCAGTGAGCTTGGAGGATTTTGCAAAGATAATGTTAGCAGTATCTTTCAAGTGCCTTGAAGTGGCTGTTGTAGACGGGTTAGGTCATAGAAACATATAGGAAGGCAGGAATCATTGCTGTCTGGTGGATCATAGGTTTTGTGTCAGTTCTGAGATCTTTTCCTGGTGACCACAACACCAATGAGAGACTGCAAGGAAGTCCCTCTTTAACTTATTGCAATCGTCTTGTCTTCTTTTGTCATGATTACCTCGCCTGACAACTATATCGTTCCAACCCTAAGCGTTTCAGGCCTATGATATTAACAAACAAAATAAACATACTTGCCATATATGGAGAACCACCAGTCAGTAAAGGCACTATCAACAATTAAATTTATCATTGGCTTCACTGTACCTGCACAGCCTTGATTCTCTGAGGAAAAGACATTTGAAGATCAAGGCTTATCATGCAGCATAGAGCCCTGCACCTTTGCGTGCTTCTAAATCTCTTTTAAAGCATGCTAATACCATCAATACTGTCTTCTATCCTACAATGTGTCCTCTCTGAGAACAACATCATGACACTGAGGCTCTAACTAACTCCTCGGTTGTCAGGGACAAGCCACAATTTCCACATGCTCAGTAAAAATCCCTTATTAGCTTACCAGTTGGGCAAAGGAAATATTCAAAGTACTTTTAAACCACTATGAACATTCCTACTGATGAGTGAATCACTGAATTGCTCAAAATGGAAAAGAAATTCATAACGGCACTGAGAGTCTCAAGTCTTTGCGTCATCAGCAGATAAGAACTCACATTAATGGCAGAAGAAGCACATTGCCTCCTACAAAACCCACTCATCTGCATCTTCCCCGGAAAATTGCAAAATGTAGATGAGTAGCTATTTACATTTTTTCTCCTGCCCCTCCTGAGGCACAGTTTGTGGATTCCACATTGGCTCCATCAGCCACCTCAAAGCCCACAGAAATGAAATGGAAGCTGGATGCTTGACCCTGAAGGACCGCCTCGGAAGAATAAGACTAACCCACAGAACGTCTGTGGACTTGCACACTGCAATTTGCCATAATTAGAGAGCCAAGGCAGCTTGGTGTTGTGTGTGGGAGTGTGGAGACATGCGTGATCAAGTCAAGCAGCAAAAAAAATGAAAGAATTCTCAATGAAGTTCATGGAGTTTAAAAAAAGGAAATTAGTTGGAATATTCAATTTAATATAATATCTTGTACAGAAAGCAAAATAAAGAGAAGCAAGAAAATAAGACAAAGAAAGGGAACAAATATTTCTTGTCTCCATATTAAATCCTGCAATAATTAAAATCTGAAGTATCGAGACTCTTTAATTATAAACTATAACTTGTAGAGCTAAAGAAATTGTTTGTTTGTAATTAAGATATATCAAGCCAGTAAAAATTTATGTAGACTTGAGCAAGTCGTGAGCTTCTCCAGCATGCTTTTTTCATGAATAAATAGCTTGACTTTATGAATAAACAGCCTGACTTCACACCAGTCTGCACTTACCCATGGTGAGTTTGTCTGCAGGAAACTGGGGGAATGAGGAATGGAGAAGCAATGTAATTCATGCACCAAGTTCTTCATTTCTACAATCATCTAGGCATGAGAGGTCACTAAAAATGCTGCTTTGTTTAATCCTGTCTAACAGTAAGTGCTGATTCTTTTTTAACTTTATTCTTACTGCAAGATGTGGCCCATAAAATCAGCTTCAAGCTTTTCATGACTTTCAATGTCCAATTTTACTTTGGTTGCTGTGTTTCCAATACAGCATAGATCCTTCTTTCACCCCTTTGTAATACGCTTACCAGTCTATTAATTTCTTGTCATTAACTGAATCTTCCCACTCATATAATTCACTGGAAGTGTCATTCATCTTTTGAAGTAATTGATACCAAAACTGAGATGGTGACTATATAAGACTAAGTTATTTACAAAACGTATTTAGTGATACAATGCAGAGTAGGTCCTTCCGCCTTCTTCAAGCCATACTGCCCCAGAAACCCCCAACAAGCCTGATTAACCCAAACTTAATTACAGGACAATTTACAATGACCAAGTACATCTTTGGACCATGGGAGGAAACTGAAGCACCTAGGAAAAACCTACATATTCCACAGGGTGGACATACAGATGGTGCTAGGATTGAACTCTGAACTCCGGAATGCCCCAGCTATAATAGTGCTAACTGCTACGCTACCATGGAGCCCCATAATTATTTTATATGATTATGTTTTAATATCAAAATATGAAAAACTATGAACTATGAAATATGAAAACTGTGAAATATGAAAAAAGATAAAAAAGTGGAATTTAGTAACAACTGAACAGTGAAAGTCTAAGGATAACAGTGTGAAAGAATTACCTTCAGATTGAATGATAATATTTAAATTGCTTGGAGTTCCAAAGATGTATAAGCTCTTTTTTAGAGGACTTTGGGGACTCAAAGTGGCCACTGATGTCTAAAGGCCAGATTCAGTCCTTTGTCAGGATATACAGGTTCAGTATCTCAGACAAAATGGTACAAATGATATGCTATTAATCTTAGCTCTTTTAAAGCATTGTGGGAAAAATATTGTTAAATTTGTGCCTTGATGGAATTATTTTCAGAATGAATACTGAACGCCTCATAGTTCAACACTCCACTAGCAATAATGAGAGTTCAAACTGAATTCCTGTTGAGACTGAGACGAGATTGAGAAGAGAGGATGGAGAAGGTAAAGAAAGAGAATGAGGTGAGATAATTGATGTTCTGGACTTCTAATCACAAATTTCTCAGGCCCTGCAGCCAACTCTCATCATTCTTTAAATTTATTCCCTTATATCTTGATACCAAATTTTGTTTGCTCTCCCTAAACGCGTTGTAAACAGTGCCTATGAAAAGTCACCCCCCCCCCAAAGTTTTTGCGTTTTATTGTTTTACAACATTGAATCACGATGGATTTAATTTGGCTTTTTTGATAATGATCAAAAGAAAAAGACACTTTTGTGTCAAAGTGAAAACAGATTTCTACCAAGTGATCTAAATAATTTACAAATATAAAACATAAAATAATTGATTGTGCAAGTATTCACCCCTTTAATATAACACACCAAATTATTACTGGTGTAGTCAATTGGTTTTAGAAGTAACATAACTAGTTAAATGGAGATCACCATTTGCAGACACAGTGTTTCAATTGATTGTAGTAAAAATACATCTGTAGCTGGAAGGTCCAATTGCTGGCAAGTCTGTATCCTGGCAAAACCTACACCACAAAGACAAAAGAACACTCCAAGCAACTCAACAAAAAGGTTATCGAAAAGCACAAGTCAGGAGATGGATACCAGAAAATTTCCAAGTTACTGAATATCACTTGAAGTACAGTTAAGTCAATCATCAAGAAATGGAAAGAATATGGCACAGCTGTAAATCTGCATAGAGTAGGTTGATCTCAAAAACTGAGTGACTGTGCAAGAAGGGGATGAGTGAGGGAGACCACCAAGAGACCTATGACAACTCTAGAGGAGTTACAAGCTTAGGAGGCTGAGATGGGAGAGACTGTGCATACAACAACTGCTGCCTGAGACACAACTTTATGGGAGAGTGGCAAAGAGAAAACCACTGTTGAAAAAAAACTCACATGAAATCTCAGCGAGAGTTTGCCAGAAGACATGTGGGAGACTCTGAAGTCAGCTGGAAGAAGGCTCCATGGAAAAATTGAGCTTTTTGGCCATCAGATTAAACACCGCACATCATCAAAAATGTGCCATCCCTACCACGAAGCATGGTGGTGGCTGCATCATGCTTTGGGGATGCTTCACTGCGGCAGGCCCCAGAAGGCTTGTGAAGGTAGAGGGTAAAATTGATGCAGCAAAATACAGGGAAATCCTGGAGGAAACCCAGATACAGTCTGCAAGAGAACTGCAACTTGGGAAAAGATTTGCTTTCCAGTAAGACAATGACTGCAAGCGTAAAGCCAAATCTACACAGGAATGGCATAAGAACAATAAAGTAATGCTCTGGAGTGGCCAAGTCAGAGTCCAGACCTCAATCCAATTGAGAATTTGTGGCTGGACTTGAAAAGGGCAGTTCACTCACAATCCCCAAGCAATCTGATGGAGCTTGAGCAGTTTTTAAAGAAGAGTGGGGAAAAATTGCAGTGTCCAGATGTCCAAAGCTGATAGAGACCGATCCACACAGACTCAAGACTGTAATTGCTGCCAAAAGTGCATCTACGAAATACTGACTTGAAGGGGGTGAATACTTATGCAATGAATTATTTTGTGTTTTATATTTGTAATTAATTTAGATCACTTTGGAGAGATCTATTTTCACTTTGATATGAAAGAGTCTTCTTTTGATCTGTGTAAAAAAAAACAAATTAAATCCACTGTGATTTTAATGTTGTAAAACAATAAACATGAAAATACGACGGGGGGGGGTAAATACTTTTTATAGGCACTGTAAATATACATTATTTTCATAAAAGAAATGTTGGGATGAAGATAGAAGATAAAAAGGGAAGGGATAAGAAGTATGTGTTTTGAAAGGGAACTGGAGAAAAGCAAAAAACTAATCATGAAGAACAAATTTCCATTTGTTCTTTCCTCCTTTTGCCCAGGTATAGGGGATGAATGAGTTGCAAAATTGTTGAGAGTAGTTCAGTAGCATTCTATGGTAAATGTAACAGTACATTGTGTTCACCCTTGGGATCGGAGGTTAGGATGAAATTAACCAAGTAATTCCACATACACAAATAGCATTTTGAAGCCACACTGTCCACACACGGGATATTTTAACTGAACAACAACTTTTAATTACTCAGAAGTTTAAGGTAAAACTAGACATTAAACTTAATTTAAGTTCAATGCTCATAACAGTAAGTCGGGCAAGACTCCCATTTAGCTTTGTTAATATCAAGTAGCTATCAGTTGGACTTGATAACAGCTGATCACAATCAGTAGCCCACTAAACATGAAACACTCTCTAAACAATTTCCAAGTTCAAACAAATGCACTGAATGGTGATCAAACTATGTATCTTGTGCTGTAACTCTGTAGTTGTGGAATATCATGAAGAATCAGATGTATTCACCTCAGGTGAATATTTATGCTACTTTTTCACTACTTACAGTTACATTTTGTTAGAATAGTCTAAAATTAATGACAAATCACAGTGGTGTCACACTGCCTCCCAGAGGTGGTCTTTCAATTATTACCATTACTGTAATGCATTAGTTCTGTGGTTAAGCCATTATTATGTGATATTTGTGGGAATTCTTAACTATTAACTAAGAAATGTTCATTGAAATCAAATTCATGATATAATGAAGATTTAATAGAGATATTCAAAATGTTGAAGTGTTTGTATAGAATAGATAGGATGAAATTGCTTCCACTGTCAGGAAAGGTCAAAATTAGAGGATACAGTTAAGAGAACTAGCAAGAGAGCCAGGACAAAGACAAGAGGATTTTTTTTCCAC
Source organism: Mobula hypostoma (assembly GCF_963921235.1). NCBI lineage: Eukaryota > Metazoa > Chordata > Chondrichthyes > Myliobatiformes > Myliobatidae > Mobula > Mobula hypostoma. The sequence continues at coordinate 45,401,770 of NC_086128.1, forward strand.
AGTTCGCTATGATCTGAAAGAGTGAAGGTGGTTAGTTCAATAGTAATTTTCAAAATAGAACTGGATGCATGGCTGAAAGTGAAGGAGAGAGAACAGGCAAGTCAGTTGAATAGCTCTCTCAAACATCTGCTTTTGTTCACAGGCACGAGGTGCACAACACAATAGAATGAATGCAATTATTTATTTCAGAGATTTTAGAACTTGCTCTGTGTGTTGGGAGATGTTTACAAGAAGAACTGAGGATCTTTTGTACCCATTCTCCATTTCATTGACAATTTTATTTTGCTACAGAGATATTGAAGTTGGCATCTGCATATTTACACAGGAAGTAAGAGAAGAGTTGTTACACAGTGACTGAAGTATCCATCAGGCAGAAGCTGAGGAGCACATCACCCATACAAATTCTCAACCACATAAAATAAATGTCTAAAAATAGTTCTCAGGGAGGCAGGGAGAAGTGTTGGAGAGAGGTGTAAAAATCTTATTTCGTACAAAAAAAATTTCCTTGTTCTCTATGTTAACCATCATTTTTCTCCAGAAGAAACAATGGAAAGTGGTTATTTGACAAGAAGACTATTATCATTCCTGTGAATCAGCAACGTTCTTTTGAGAAATGATCACTCATGTAACTCTGTTGAACAGGAGGTATAAATGGATGACAGGATTTTGACTCTGCCTGTAAATAAACTCAACAAGACGTTTCATTCTTAAATATCTACCTGTAGGCATAAACACTTGAAGTAATTCTGTTCTTTTCAAGAAGCAACTGATAAGACCATAAGGCCATAAGACATTAGTACAGAATTAGGCCATTCAGCCCATCGAGTCTACTCCACCACTCCATCATGGCTGATTTATTATCCCTGCATTTGGGCTCTGTATAGAATGCAAGGTTCTTAAAAAATTTCATCCACTAAGAAGGAAAATGATTACAGGATTGAGAGGTTTATCAGGAGTGTTTGATGGCTCTGGGCTAGAACTCAGTGGAATTCAGAAGAATGAGGGGGAGATCTCATTGAAATCTATTAAATGTCGAAAGGCCTTGATAGAGTGGATGTGGAGTGGATGCTTCCTATGGCGGAGGAGTCTAAGATCAGAGGAAACAGCCTCAGAATAGAGGGCCATCCATTTAGAACGGAGATGAGAAGAAATTTCTTTAGCCAGGGAGTGGTGAATCTGTGGAATTTGTTGCTGCAGGCAGCTATGGAGGCCAAGTTGTTGTGTATATTTAAGGCAGAGGTTGATAGATTCTTGATTAGTCAGGCATGAAGGGATACAGGGAGAAGGCAGAAGACTGAGGTTGAGAGGAAAATGGATCAGCCATGATGAAATGGCAGAACAGACTCGATGGGCCAAATGGCCTAACTCTGCTCCTGTATCTTCTGGCCTTATGGTCTAAGGAAACATTGCATAATAATAACATTCTTACTTTGGCATTTTTATATAGAAATTTCCTTTCTCTAAACTTACATGGAAAATAGCTATGTAAACTTGTTGCACTGTAATCAGTTTCCTATCATTGGAGTTGCAACGTTACATAAGCAATTCCTATTGCTGAAGTGGTTGTCAAATATACAGGAAAATGAGAAATTTTGAATGGATAATCCTTTTTAATACTGCAACTACTTTTCGGGCCTATAGGAATTACAAAAGAGAACAACTCTGTTACAAACTTAAATTCTCAGCTCTTGTTTACTTGGTAGTTTTAGTACTTCTGGCTCAGATATCTATCTGTGAATAAAGCCCCAAAAGCAATAGGAATGCTAAGCGACAGCACAAAATTCCAAGCTGAAACTCTGGCACAGCATGGAGGAGTACCATGTTGCTGAATGTGCCACCTTTCAGGCCTCTCTCCTCTCTCAAATAAGTGTAAAGGATTCATTGTCCTGTGCAATGCTTATACCAAACTGTGGAAAGTGAATCACATTCAGAATCAGGTTTATTATCACTGGCATGTGACATGAAATTTGTTAACTTAGCAGCAGCAGTTCGATGCAATACATAATATAGCAGAGAGAATAAATAAATAAATAAAACATAATAATAAATAATCAAGTAAATCAATTACATATATTGAATAGATTTTAAAAGTGCAAAAACAGAAATACTGTATATTAAAAAAAAGTGAGGTACTGTCCAAAGCTTCAATGTCCATTTAGGAATCGGATGGCAGAGAGGAAGAAGCTGTTCCTGAATCACTGAGTGTGTGCCTTCAGGCTTCTGTACCTCCTACCTGATGGTAACAGTGAGAAAAGGGCATGCCCTGGGTGCTGGGGGTCCTTAATAATGGACGTTGCCTTTCTGAGACACCGCTCCCTAAAGATGTCCTGGGTCCTTTGTGGGCTAGTGCCCAAGATGCAGCTGACTAGATTTACAACCTTCTGCAGCTTCTTTCGGTCCTGTGCAGTAGCCCCCACCCTCCATACCAGACAGTGATGCAGCCTGTCAGAATGCTCTGCGCGGCACAACTATAGAAGCACACAGGTATTATGGTTGTTCTGTATATTTAAGGCAGATCTCATTGAAACCTTTCAGATGTTGAAAGTCCCAGACAGAGTAGATGTGGAAAGGATGTTTCCCATGGTGGGGGAGTCTTGGACAAGAGGGCACAGCCTCAGGATAGAAGGGTGTCCATTTAAAACAGAGATGTGGAGACATTTCTTTCGCCAGAGTTGTGAATTTGTGGAATTTGTTACTACATGCAGCTGTGGAGGCCAGGTTGTTGGGTATATTTAAGGCAGAGGTTGATAGGTTATTGATTGACAATGGCCTCAAAGGTTACGGGGAGTAGGGCTAAGGAGGGGAGAAAAAGGATCAACCATGATTGTATGGCAGAGCAGAGTCGATGGTCCAAATGGCCTAGTTCTGCTTCTATGTCTTCTGGTATTTAGTTGTATCTTGTTGTTTATATCAACTTGCAGCATCGTAATTGTATGTTTTATCTATTACATCAATGGTTGTGAAGTTCTTCTAGTTACTCCAAAAATACATAAAAATGTCTTGCACTCCAGTAGAACTACCTATTCTGTTATATTTTGGTGTTATAATGCTTCTGAAGTTGGTTTACTATCGTTTATTCTAGAAGACAGCAATATATCTGTATGAATTGGGGAAAAAAAATGACTGACCTATCTCTGGTCACTTTTCCTTCTGTCCTCAGACCCTGCCACTATGAATGTGAGAGATGGGAATTTGAATTTTTAAAAAGCTTTAACTATTGTAATCTAATCAGACAAGTTCATTTATATTAATTGACATTGTCATTTTAAACCTGATAACAAACCAGTTCAGCACAATATAGGAACGGAAAGGTACATCGGAGCTGGATTCGAACTCGGGACCTTTCCTCCCGAAGTCCGATGCTGATGCCACTACACCACCAGCCAGGTCCAGCACAGTATAATCCTGGAAAAAATATCTCATAAGTATTAAATATATTTCCCCTCATTTAGGATGGTTACTTATAGTTGACTCAGACAATTTTGAATACAGAAATTCACTATCCTGTAGTGAGCACTTTGAGATGGTATTGTTCTGATGGACTAACAGCAACAACTCTCACTTACATTGTAAATTATTCTTAAAGTATTAAAACATGACATTTCTGGGAGGGAAACTTGAAATTGTGCAAAAGGAGTGACCAAAAGCTTGGGAAAAGGACACACTGTAAAAGGTCCTGGAGAATTTCAAAGAACTCAGCAAAAGAGCTGAAGGTATGGATGCTAAACTGAAAGCAAAAGGAGACTGGGATGGAGGGAGCACTTCAATCAGGTTAACGTAATCTGAGGAATGTTATAACATTGGGAGGGCATGTAGATTTGAAAGAATGAGGCCATAAAAGTTTTACAACAGAACGAAGACAGTTTTAGATCTAAATCAGTAACAGTGGCACTGGCAGGGCAGAAGGATTTGTATTAATCAGGGTGGAAAGCAACTGAGAAAAATCACTGGAATAATTAGGTTAGGTCTGGTGGGATAAAGATATGGCTATGTGGTTTATCTGTGCATAGGCAGAGATCGTGGTAGATGTAATGTTAATATGGTAGATTTCAGTGTGATCAACCAGAATTAGATTTGAACAGGTACCCAAAAAGGTTTCATTTAACATAACCATCTTTCATTTAATTAATCACTAGTTCATAGTAATGATATTTGGGAGTTAATACACTGTGACTATTGAAGGGATTGTTGCTGAGAAGTCCATTTGCAATCAGTAGCAACAAAAGTACACACTAGTTGTGCCAGTCCATGGGACTCTGTCACTGAAATTCACTGAAGTTAGATCTTGTGTGCTGATGTGACTGATGAATTTCCAGAGAAGGTTGTATTAATATTACTGTAATCTTTCAAATCCCTTGACCCCAGAACACATAAAAAATATTAAGGCATTGTGCATGGGTAGAACATGGATGCAATCACATATTGACAATAGAATAAAACCTTTATAGCATCTGCCTGCATTTTACATTGATTTGAGTAATGAATGTATTTAGAGAAAACAAAGTAAAAGAAGATTTTATGATAAACACAAGAGATTCTGCAGATGTTGGAAATCTTGAACAATACACACAAAATCAGGCTGCGTCTATAGAGGGGAATAAACAGACGATGTTTGGTCCAAGATCCTTCATTAGGACTGGAAAAGAGAGGGCAACCAGAAAGGGGAGTGTGAGAAATAACCAGAAATTAGAGAAATCAATGTTCATGCCGTCAAGTTGGAGGCTACTCAGATGGAATATGAGGTGGTCTTCCTCCAAACTAAATGTGATCTCACTGTGGTAATAGAGGAGGCCATAGACTGACATATTGAAATGGCAAAGGGAAGTTGAATTGAAATGAATGGCCGCCGGGAAATCCTATTTTTCGTGGTGGATGAAGTGAAGGTGCTCGGTGAAGCAGTCTTTCAATTTACACAGCGTCTCTCTGATGTATAGGAGGTTGCTCCAGGAGCACTGTATGCAATAGATGCCCCGGGCAGACCTATAGGTGAAGTGTCACCTCACCTGGAAGGACTGTTTTGTGCCCTGAATGGTAGTGATGGAGGAGGTTTAGGGCCAGGTGTGGCACTCATCCTGCTTGCAGGGATAAATGCCAGGAGGGAGATCAGAGGGGAGGGACGAATGGACAAGAAAATCTTGTAGAAAGCAATCCCGACAAAAAGCAGAGGGTGGAGGGAAGGGAAAGATATGCTTAGTGGTAGGATTCTGTTGTAAATGATGGATGTTACGGAGAATGATGTGCTGAATATGGTGGCTTATGGGATAATAGGAAAGAACAAGGGGAACCCTGTATGGCTGAGGGAGGATGGGTTGAGGACAGATTGTGGGAAATGGAGAAGCGGGTGAGAGTTGCATGAATGCTAGTGGCAGAGCCTCAGTTTTTGCAGTAGGAGTACATCTCAGGTGTTCTAGAATGGAAAGCCTCATCCTGAGAATAGATATGGTGGAGATGGGGCAACTGAGAAAGGGGAATTGCATTTTTACAAGGATTTATGAATGAGTTATTGTGGAACTATAAAGCACATGTGTACAGTATGTAACACAGGTATAAAGAGTGCTAAATAAAATTATGTTGTCATCAAGATTTTGTTTGCATACACAAATGCAATGCACAGAATATTCTATTGTTAGCAATGGTTTACCGGTGAGGAAACCTGATAATTAAGGGATGCTTGGATGTGAAACAAATCCTCTAACGCACCACTGCTGATGGAATATCTTCTCTCTGTGTGACAATTTACTACCAATTGTTTTGATTTACTGCATTTTTACATGGAAACTATGTTGCTCGTAAATACATTAATAGTTCCTGTAACATAAGGTAAAACTGAGTCCCTGCTTTTTAATAGGCTCATATGGTAACTTGTAAATCTGATCCATTCATCCTATTTCTGTAAGTGCAGAATATAAACAATCAGTACGAAAAAGTGGACAGAGTAGAAATTTAAAGTAAAGACATTACAAATACTTTAATCATTCTTGAAGAAGAAATAGGCCTTTCCACATCCAAGGGTTGTTGAGCATCACATCATGTAATGTTCAGTGCGTGTCTCATGTGGCAGCAATGTGTGTTCTTCAGAGAAACTCTGCAAAGGATGTTGTTTTGCCTCAGGAAGTTGTTACAGTATAAGATGTTTACCCTACCCAACTACTTTGATCTTGTGAAGTTAATAACTTCCTGTACACTGTATGTGAACTTCAGGCCAGACTTGCCATGTATTTTTCCCAATTGCAAGATCTAAACTGCTATCAGAAAATGCAGGTCAGATAAAGGTTCTGGCCACTCGTAATCACAGACAGGAAAAAAATTGTCTGTCCTCCACTAAATTCATACATTTTTATTGAATCTTTTTCTGCTTTAATGCATTTTAAAAGCAGTATTACCCTGCAGAAAAAAAAACCCAAGATGTAGGTGTATGTTTTATAGCTCTGCAAGTTAAGGATTAATTTCTGCCATTTATTCAAGCAACCCAGCCTACTGTACACCATTCCATTATAATAATATGTAGCATCCACTCCAAGCAACAGTATAACATTGATATCCATTTCTCCACACCACAGCACACTATTCAGATGCACTAACAGACCACCCAGGGAGCACTTTCTCAACATCTAACTCCAGACCACCCACTGTACACCATTTAAACGCACTATATTATGCTTCCTCACTATTGTGCACTATTCAAAACACTAATATCTAATTCTTCAATCCCTGTGCATTATTCCAACACACTGAGTACCAACCAGCTATACTATACTATTCAAACATGCTGGCTTTGTTCCCCACATATAATATTCCAACACATGAACAACTCATAGGTGCACACATTACTGAAAACAATACTATTGAACAATCCAATCCAATGCACAATTCTTAACATGCTTATATCTCACTTAGTTATACAAATATACAGTATACACAGTCAATAGACCTCAATATACAAACCAAGACCTCAACGGTGGAGCTGGCGGAAGATGACAAGTCACAATGGCAGTGAAGGAGAAAGGCTGCAGCAGTGAAGGGTCCCCAGTTATTTTTTACTCCATGCCCCTGGACCCTGACCCCAACCTGTGGCAGCCATACATGTATCAGACTCCCCATTTTAAACAAAGTTATGCACAGACGTTTTCCACCCTCACATTCCAGTTATGTGGATCCTAGATCGACCTCTACAGCCACTTGAGGATCCCCGAATAGACAAACACATCATGCTCGACTCGAGTGATTGCTCGACTACATAGTCAATTCTCCAAATCACAATGTATGATTTAGGCAAACATTCCATTTGGCATAAGTTATTATAATTGTTGGTTTATAAAAATGTTTGCAAATGTGAAAAACTGTACCATATCTTTAAAATAAATAGCACTGTAATAATGTGTAAAGGTCTAAGAATATATCACAAAAATTCATCATTTGCCCTAAAGATAACCAAATGATTGGCAGAAAAGAATTTACATCTTTTTTTTCATGGAAGCACTCATTGTTCAAATGTACAATCTATTAAGTGATATCATCACACAACATCAGAAGTATGCAGCAGCAATTGATGAGCTAGATCAAGATCACAAATTTGCTCATCTCTTCACTTATCAGATCTAAGTAAAATTAAACTTTGGGGCAATGAAAATAAAGCTCTGCAGAAATTGGACCATTTGTATTTGTTTTATTTGCTATTACAATGAGGTCCCATTTTGAGCATACTATTAACATCGGACAAAACATAGACAAGGTTGATGAATCAACAGCCCACTTTAAAAGTCACTTGGAAGAAAGCTAACTTCATTTTCTGTCACACATTTTTCAGACATCCTTGGAAAATGTCTGTGGTAGAAATTCTGGTTCATGTTACTTCATTTGTACAAATACATGTACAAAACTATATTAGTCTCATAAAAAGCCTTTGTGAAAAGTAGACACTAGTTCTCTGTAATATGGGAAATGTGGCCATCAATTAATGTCACCAGCTCCCACATGCTGCCATAAAGTACTTGAACAGCTCTGTGTTAGAGATGTTGTTTGAGGGATAATTATTATCTAGGACACTTGATAAGAATGTGTGTAGTACCCACATCGTGTCTGAAAATGGTCTGAAATTAATTTCAGAATTCAAAGTCCAAAACAAATTTATTATCAAAGCATGCCCTGTGTACACTACCATATACTTCCTTGAGATTTATTTTCTTGCAGACATTTACAGGAATAAAAGAAGTACAATTTTATGTACGCAGTATGTGAACTTCAGGCCAGACCTGCCGTGCTTTCTTCCCAATTGCAAGATCTGAACTGTTATCAGAAAATGCAAATAAGATAATCACAGACAGGCTGAAAATTGTCTGTCCTCTACCAAATTCATACATTTTTTATTGAAACTTTAATGAATTTTATGAAAAACTATACAAAAAGCAAACACCTATGTGCAAGAGAAGACAACCTATACAAATAAAAATAACACTGAAAGCATGAGTTGTAAAGAGTCTTTGAAGGTGAATCTGTCGATGCATTTCAAAGACTGTGAAGCTATCGAAATCTTGCAAGCGCTACGATTAACAGCACAACTTTAAACATGTTTTACAACCTCGTGCCAACTTTAATAACATTAATGAAGGAAAAATGAGGACAAAAACATTGGAAATATCAGTGCTTCACTAACTCTACCAGTAAAATAAAATTAACAGTATAATTCTACTGATCACGACCTACTTCATTTGTTCAGGTTAATATAGGGCCTCGTAGTTAATGGTGCACAAATGAAATAGTATATTATTCCCAAGCTTCAATATTCCCTTTTCTTTTTCGTGAAATACTGAACAGCATGTTTTTTTATAGACATCACTCACAATATTCAGTTCCACCTCTTTTTATACTGGTCCAATACTTGGGTTCTCAGTCTGCAAACAAAATAAAAATAACAAATATAACATTTCTGACAGAATATCACCACAAATGTGGTTGAATTAAAGCCAATGAAAAGAAGAGAAATTGTTCGCCGCTAAATAGTGTACTGAAAGTATGTTCCTGCAATTTCTTTAGGAATGCCATTGCCTGAAATCAGTTGTACTTTATTCAACATTGCCTGCAGATCAAATGTATTGGGTGAGACTGAATTAAGCAATTCTTCTTTGCAAAAAGCACAGCAGGAACTCAAAACTTTGTGTTTACCAGGTTGGGATTTTGCCAGTAACAAATCAACAGTGAGGGACTGTTGACCTGACTCAAACCGTGCTTCTTTTCACAAGCTATCATCAAATTTAAGTTGTCACACAGCCCACAAAAGGGAAGTTTCTTGATATCTGTGCTCGTGGAATTGTGCTGCAGCACCTAATACAAAAACCAACAAATGTTATAGCTGTTTTTGCTGCTACAAATATTTTTTTGCAGTACAATTATTCATTCTCAATTAATTATTGTACTGAGTATCACTTCAATTTCACACCTTGCTTCCTCGACGTCCCTCTATGATGGCTGACGATGAAAATTGCTTTCCCTCTGCAGGTCATTTTCTCTCTCCTGCAAGAAGATGAAAGCCTAAGGAACAGAAGCAGGCAAAGGCAATTTTGCCCCTCGTGCCTGCTCTGCCGTTTAACAAGATCATCCCTGATCTTTAACCTCAGTGCTCTTCTCCTGAATTAAATCCATAACCCTTAATTCCATGAGTATCCATCAGACTTTGTCTTGAATTATCTAGTGACTGAGCTTTCACAAACTGCTGAAAATTCTATACCTTTGGGGTGAAGACATTTCTTCTCATCCCTCCCTGAATGGCAAACTCCATATTTTGAGACATGACCCTTGTTTCTAGACATTAGCCTGGGGAACCAATAAATTTGCATCTACCTGGTTGAGCTATTAATCCTTGCAGACTACAACTGCCTCTCAACTTGCCATTCTTCTCCTTCAACATATCATTGTTCTCCAAATATCTCTCTTTTCCATTCTTTAATTTTGATTCTTTACTGACAGTCAGCTCCCTACACTGTACTGCAATATCCCTAACTGAAGTAAAGATGGCACTTCTCTTATGGTTGTGCATCATTCTCAATGCTTTGCAGCATTTGATGTAGTCAATCACATTATCCTCATCTTCTAAGATCAGTTGAAAGGGACTGCCCTTACTGTGTTGCACTTTTACCAATCATTATCACTGCATTTCTAATTATGCCTTCACTATTCACAAGCTCCTCTTGGTATGCCTTTACTCTACCCATACACTTCCTTACAATGCCTTCTTTCTCACACTCAACTCTACATTTTATGTACATATATGCAGCCCTATGGAAAGGCATGGCAAAAGGTTTAATGAATCTCTACACCACTTCACTTGGCTCCTCTTCACCAAGCTGACTGTCCAAGCCCTAGTCCTGTATGAACTGCAGTTTCTTCGATCCAATTAAACTTAAGGAGTATCACAACCATTTCCCTTGGATCAACCTTCATTCCCTTCCTGCCAATTCTCTCAGCTGAAACAAGACGTCAACAGTGTCCTAATTGACAAGTTCCATCTGCACAGTTCACTCCATTGCAAACATTTTCTATTTTAGCTGCATATCAGCAACTGTTTCAATAGTATCATCTATTTTTCTGCTATCTGAAGACTCAACTATCCCAGTGATTTCCTGGCCAGTAATTTACCACCATTTTCCACATAAACTTCAGGCGCTCAAAAGACTGTTGTCGCCATTTAAACTTGTACAAAGTCCAGATTACTCATTCATCCCTGTGTTAATTGATAGTTACCAGATCTCAAATGCTTTTGCATTGGAGTTCTCATTCTCAAGTCATAATGCCCACATGAACTCAGATCCACTCTGTCTCTATTTCTCCTTTAGTCTTGTAACCCTCCAAGGTCCGAGTAGTTCTCCATCTCCAATATTTTGCTTCCTGCCTATGATTTACCTCCCTAAAGCAACCAATTAAAACCCCTAGAATTTGACATTCTCTTGCTAATTCTTTGCCATCTTTACAGCTCTCTTCTCACTTTTTAAGAACCTCCGTAATATTTACCGTCTCGAAATTCATCCTCCATTAGTACTTAATACTTAAAGAACGAGTTTCTGACTATTTGATTTGAATTGATGGCTCAATTTAATTGAAAAACAAAGATAATATTTTGAAATAATACATGATTTCTTATTTATATACTGGCCTGTAGACAATTCAGCACTGATTACAAAGGTAGAGGAGATTAGCTGGCTATTCACTAAATTCAAAATCCATTCAACAGAAAATCAAATAGTGTCATGTTCCATAGATGATATTGTACATATACCATAAATCAAAGATTTATTACTATTTGGATATTTGATATTTGCTTTAAAATGTGTAAAGAAAATCTCGTAAAATAGTGACGTGTAAAGTTCAATGAATATGATATAAGATATGGAATAATTAACCACATGTCAAAATTATAAAAGCATCTTATAAGAATTATATTTTACACCATTTTTTGTATTTACTGACTGACCTTTATTAGAGTGCCAAATATATTTCATATACTAAAAAGTCAGCATAATGGATAATCCTGCCAATACTTTAAAAGTTCACTGGAAAATAAGAACTGTAGCGGTAATATGTAAAACAATGATGCAATCTAAAATAATCCTTTAAATCAATCAGTTGCATAATTTTGAAATGCCAAGACATAACATTCTGTTATTGCCATTATGTACTGCTGTCACAAGCAAAAAAAAAACTTCGAAGTATTTTTACTTTGTAAAGATGTTGGGTATTTTAAAATGTAAAGACAGATGAATTATCTGTATTGTGAGGGAACAGATGGACCAGGGATACAGGATAACTTCCCTTTTGGATGTTAAATGTCAACATCAGGCACTTTCAGGTCACATGGACGAAGAGCAAAAGGAGATGAAACACACAAGGAGATGCTGGAATTTGAAGCAAAACATAATTAGCTTGTAGAACTTCTGAATGTTAACTATCCTTTGCTTCTACAGATGCAGCTCAGTCCATTAAGTCTTCTTACAAGGAGATTAAATTTGCTGTTACTTATTCCCCAACAAACTCCTCAAAAGACACTTGAGATTCTTTTTTTTTTCTTGTCCTTTCATAAAAAACACATACTTTTCTTGTGCTGTCACTTTATTTTAAATTAAGGTCATAGCTAAAGAAATAAAGGTAAATGAAAGCATTGTGCTTATTTTATGTGTAACAATTCTAGAAAATGGCTCAATCCACTGGACATGATGGTTATTTTGAGGACATCAGTGTTTACAAACTGTGGTGAGGTATTTAAATAATGAATGTACTTCTGTAGATTGACCAAGAGGAAAATATTGAAGTCACTGTTTGTTTAGCACAGATGCATTCTGGCCAGAGTAAATAATTTTTTTTTCTTTTAAATATTGATTAGCAATTAGAATCCTAAAGTAAATAAAATATCATTTGTTTTCATCTTTACCTCTAATTGCAGAATTAGATGAGCTAATTTGTCATTTTCAGCAAAAAGATTAATTCCACATGTAGAGGGATGTGGTGTGCAATACATTCATGCATTTAGAGCCTACAGATATTCTTAAGCTTATATTAAGCAGCAAAATGTTATATGCTAAGACCATATGTATGTTCCTTTTTTTATTTATCCCAGGCCAGAATAGGAAGAATCACAAAGACAAAAGAATGTAATAACAAATGAACTGTCATCAGCCTCTTACAGCTGACTCATTAAAATTTTCCACTGTCCTTTCACGATACCTTTCACAACTTAAAATTTGAAATGTATGCCCTCTTGTTGCTGAGTAGAGGAATCCTCCATCCATTTTTAAAATGAAAATAGCTCCATATTTTTATTTCTCCTCAAGACTAAAGCCTCTCATTTCTTTCATTCCCTTTGTGAATCATTTCAGCTTCTTTTCTATGGATCTGATGTGGAAGGAAGTAAAAGAAGGGAATGTTCAAACACTTACTTGTTCACTGTAGATACTTCACATCTCTCATCCTAACTTGGAGATACTCAATATTTATTGATGATCATAAACCAATGTAGCTTCAATCAGTTCTGCTCTGTTCTACTCTGCCCCTCTCTGCACACACTTTTATGACCATCCATAGTCCCTACTATCTCTCCATAAAAGAGTGCACAATGACTTGCAATATCTTATCTCAGCATTAGTGTATTTTGTTTCTATCCTTACAGTTATGGAAAATAACTTCTAGGGCTATGCATCATAAATACAATCTCAACTAATAATACAAGAAAAGAAAATTAGTCAGTGAGGAATCACAGAGCTAACTATAAATGAAGTCCCTGATTGATTATTTCTATCTTGAAGATTGATTGTAGCAAACTCCATCACCACAGTAGAAGTCTAAAGCTGGTTTAAAATGTTTCAGTGCTACAGTAGATTTACACAAATTATCTGTGAGTCCATTATTTCTATTTTTAAAAAAAAGAGGAAAGGAAAAATAGATTCATTACCATAATTAAAAAGGCTGTCTTACTACCAGAATGTCTAGTCAATAATATAGTTTGATAATGAGAATGAGATAGTTAGTAAGATAGTAATGCATACAGCACACCTGAAAACAGAAGGCATAGATGAGGAGTGAGATTAGAAGAGATTTGAGGAAATATAATTTTACCCAGAGAATGGTTGCAATCTGGGGAGCACCACCTGAGAAGATGGTTGAGGAAGATATTCTCACAGCATTGAAATTTTTGAGACAAGTATTTGATTAGCCAAGACTAACAAGACTATGGACCTAATGCTGGTAAATGGGATTAATATAGTGGGTTCCTGACTGTTTAGTATAGTAGGCTGAAGGGCCTAATTCTGTCCTTTATGACTCTCTTTGCCTGAATAAATTGTTTGCCCAACAAATTTTAATTCCTTTGTATGGGAAAAGAGAGCATAATTTTTAGAGCACTGTTCGTGTGGATCAGGAAGGAAGTCTTGTGCTTTTCCTGAATCAGCTGTATCATAATTATATATTCACAGATTGGGGCAGTGTGTGTTTGAGGATGAGAACAGGTTGATTTTGTATATAAAGTATTAGTGAAATTTCAGTTCTTTATCATGTGGCAGATGGTAACAGTTATCATTTATTTTTATTGGGTTCCTCCTATTTATTTATTTTTTATCCTGTAATTTATTCTGTACTGGGTCTGTGTTGTGGAGACAAATCATTTTGTTCAAGGTTCTATATTCATATTTTCTAATAAAATTTAAGTGAGAGCATTAGTTATGGCGGTAATCTGCAAAGATTGACAGATTTTTTCTGCATGTAGTTGTGTCTATTTTTCTTTAACAGATTAAAATGCTGTTGAAATCTTCCAAGCCAAAGCTTGATTAAGCAGCTGAACTAAATTAGTGAGGGAAATCTCATGCTGTGTGCTTTTATATTTTTGTCAAAACCAAGGAACTAACAAAAATGAAATAAAGCACAATCAATGGTGCGCCTTTAACACTTGTGTCCAGGAAAAAGTGAAAAGAATTAAGAAAAATACCACAACTGAATTAAAAAATACACCTTAAAGCCCACTTGTATTGCAGAAATTCTGCGAAAGCTATTCCTATCATTTAGATGTAAAATTTTAGAAGTGTATCCTCCTAGATTGCGCATAATTCAATCAAACTACATTCCAGACTCTAATTCCATTGTACATCTGTTACTAATTCTTATTCCCAATTTTTACTCTCCATCTCCATGCACACCCTAGTTTACCAATTGCAAAGAACCATTCTGGTACATTGATGATTATTCCAATCATTTTTTTCCTTTATTCATGGGATGTTAGCACTCATTTCTCTCTTCTTGCTAGGCAGTGGAGATCATGAGCTTGAAAGCTGATAAGTTGATGCAGTGCAACTTAATAGGGTCACTCAGGGCATACAATTAATTTTAACTTGGTCCATGGATACATCTAGAGACACTCCAGAGATTACTCTCCAAAGCCACTGACATTCAATATGTCACTTTCCTTCTTCCCACACCTTTTAACCCCAAAGCTTTCTCACATTGCTTACTACCTATGCAAAATACTAAGTGTACCTCATCTCCTAATGCCTTTTTTTAATCCTTAGTTAGTCTCATTGGATTGATATCAGAAACAGGTCCACATTCAAAACTCAACAAAACCTTAAACTCTTCCTTCCTTCTTTTATTTAAATTCTGTCTACTGGCTTCATCACTGGACGATAAGTCACTACAATCCTCAATTTGTCCGGTTCTTTTTCTGTTTCTCAGAAACCTGCCATCCGCCTGCCTCCTTACAACACCTATGATCCAATACCACCTCATCTCTCCTACCTCTGTCTTCTCTGTTGATTCCTGCCATCTCTGCCCCCCTTTCTGCTTGAGAGCAATTCTCAACAGCAGGATCAGTCCTTTGCTCCAACCCTAATCCTTGTCTCCCCATTTCCAATTGCACAATCAACTGAACCTCTTCTTCTTCTTCTTCTTCTTCTTCTTCTTCTATTTCCGGCTGTTTAGACGCATCTAGGCGTATTACAGCCCTCCGCAGGACGTATAATTAATTATAGAACTTCAAGGGACTCAATTTCTCAAATACAACCTGTTCTCACGTATAAACTGAATAATAGACTCTTCAATCAGATGTTGATTCTCTTGGTGGCCAAACAGAGATCTGATAGAAAACCAAAATAAATTTGAGCCAAACAGCCTCTTGAACAGCATGCTTCTTTCAATTTTGTATCGATTACAGCTCAGTAAAACATGCTGGACTGTCTCTGGACTACCACAGTCACATAATCCAGTAGGATGTTTTCCTATTATCTTTAAATAATAGTTTAACCCACAATGCTCCAACCTAAGTCTTGTAAATTTCACCATATCTCTACGACTTAAAAGGTAACAGTCTGAGACCTTTTTAAACTAGTGGGTGACTGGAAAAATAATGCCTGCCCCTTAATTGCCTCTAAGGCAGCAGCAGAAATGCCAGTAAGTATTGAAGATGGTCATTGGCAGACGCTTGTGTAACATGTTCGTTCCTATTTTATGCATTGCTCTTTACAATTTGAATAAATGCCCTAGGTTTCGGGTAGGGAGCAGAATTATAAAGCTTGCAAATGATGCAAAATGTGGCCAGAGTAGCAGTTATTAATAAGTAACTCAAACAAGATGCAGAAAATGGAACAGGATGATATGAAATTCAATGAGGAAGTGTGAAATGATCAGCTGATAGATGGTGAACTGATATGGAAAAATGTAGTATTCAAGAGATGATACTGCAAAGTTCAGATAAACAATGACACCTTGGTATCCACATATACTCATCTTTAAAGATGGAAAACAAGTTGATGAATTAGTTGAAGAGCATATGGATTGACTATATTTATAAACAGTGGCATAGATTATAAAAGCAGAGATCATACATGAAACCTAAATCTAAATCAATAACTAGTTGGCCTCAACTGGAGTATTTTGATCATTCTCAGCCCAAGACCTATGGAAAGATACAAAAGGCTTTTGGCATAACTTACAGAATTTTAACAGATATGGGAATGTGTGTACCAGTGGAAGACAAAGGAGTTGATTGTGGACTTCAGGAAGGGGAAGTCAGGATAACACACGCCAGTCCCCATTGGGGGGTCAGTGATGGAAGGGGTGAGCAGCTTTGAGTTCTAAAGCATCAACAAATCAGAGGATCTATCCTGTCCCAACAGAGTGATGCAATCATGGCAAAGGGATGCCAGCAGCTATACTTCATTAGGAGTTTAAGGAGATTTGGTATGCCAACAATGATGAGCAAATTTCTACAGTGTACCTATTGAGCTCATTCTAACAAACTGCATCACCTGCACCTGGTATGGATGCACTAATCACAGTATCATAAGAGGCTTTAGAGCAGGGGTCCCCAACCTGGGATCTCTTGCATAATGGTATTGTTCCATGACATAAAAGTTTGGGAACCCCTGCTTTAGAGGTTTGTAGACTCAGCCAGCTCAATCAGCCTCCACACCATCAAGGACAACTTCCAAAGGCGGTGTCTCAAGAAAGCTGTATCAATCACTAAGGACCTTCACCATCTGGGACATGCCCATTCTCATTACTCATCAGGTAAGGTGGTAATGGAGCCTGAAGACCCACACTCAATGCTTTAGGAGTAGCTTCTCCCTGTTTGCCATCCAATTTCTCAATGGGCCATGAACCCTGGGATACTCCTGTTTTGCAGAATTTATTTATTTTTGTTGTAACTGATAGTAATTTGTTATACTTTCACTGCACTGCTGCCACAAAACAACAAATTTCATGACTAATGTCAGTGACAATAAACCCGATTCTGGAAAACTTAGAGCATTTTAACTTAGAACAAAGTTAAGAGCTAGTTTCATCAAATAAGGAGTTTAAATGGAACAGATAAGGGAAAATTAAGAGGCAAAATGGTGATTGGCTCATTGTCTGACAAACATTTCAAAGCATTCATTGCCTTGAGCAGTCCTTTGGCAATGATTTCTCACTCAGAGAAACATACTCCTCATACTATCAACAAAGGTACTTTATCAATGACACTGTTTACAGAATCACCTGGCATCCTCACAGTTGGATTCCTACTAACAACCATCTTCTGGCACATTTTGTTCTCAAAACAGTTTTCTAAAACTAGAATAATTTGCATGATACAACATGTAAAAGAATAGGTAGATTGGATTAGATTCAACTTTCTTGTCATTGTACTGCGTACAGATACAAAGCCAATGAAATGCAGTTAACATCTGACCAGAAATGCAAAGAATAGTGTTATTTACAAAATAACTGTGAATAAAAAGTAAGTGCTACAGCACACAAATATAAAAGTACTGAGACAGAACAATATGGGTACAATACTGCTTTGCGCTGTGATGAGAGGTTCAGCAGGGTCACAGCCTCAGGGAAGAAGCTCTTCCTGTGCCTGCTGGTGTGGGAGCGGAGGCTCCTGTAGCGCCTACCGGATGGGAGGAGACTAAAAAGTCCATGGTTAGGGTGAGATGCATCCTTGATAATGCTTTTCGCCCTGCCCAGGCAGCATTTATGGTAGATGTTCTCAATCTTTAATAATAATATTAAAGTAGCAATTGTTGGTAGACCAGTACTAGATTTGATACATTCCTACTCAAATATCAAAAGACAATGCAAGAGTAAGAAGTCCCTCAAAATATTAAAATAACCTTCCAGTCTCTAGCAACACATATAAAAGTTGCTGCTTGGCCTGCTGCGTTCACCAGCAACTTTTATGTGTGTTGCTTGAATTTCCAGCATCTGCAGAATTCCTGTTGCTTCCAGTCTCTAAGTGCCTGTCTTTAACCCACAGACCTTGAGGTAGTTGAGTCAATAATTATCCATCCCAATCTTGTCCAAACTAGTTGCATTTCTCCAAAGATAGTGGTGTCCCTGTTTTACAGTTAGTGATGTATCTGGCATTTCATTTGCTCGATTCCAAAAAGCCTCCTTGGTTGTCAACCTGAAGTGGTTGCCATTCCTCCAGTAAATGGCCTTCTCTGTTATGACCTCATAGGATCTGTGTCGTGGTGTGTGTGGAGTCACTGACATCTTCTACCACATTTGGTGCTGGTCTGATGTGGACTTTGCCTTCCCTTTACTCTGGAGAAAGTGAGTTAATGATAAAACTCACAGAATGCAGAAAGTGTTCACATAGCATGTGAGCTGCAGCCCATTATCTGTGATCAGTACTTCAGAGTTGCCATATCTGAAAAAAAAATTTGTCCATGATTGATACAGAAGAATGAGTCTCTCTAAAAAAATCAACTGTAATTGGACAATCAACATTAGGTTGCGTAAAAAGAGCTACGTTTTAACCTGGAACGCAATCAAGATTTTAAAGGCAGAGTTTGCAGCATTTTCCCTGAGTTGAGGAGCGGCCAATCAACAAGAGGGATTCATTAGAAGGGGCCGATAAAAATAACTCTATTGTAAACGGAGGCCATTCTTTTGAGTGTGCCAGTCTTTGAATGGCTTTGGCTAATCAGGCTCAGGCGAGATCAGGCTTGGGTAAGGTAAAGTATCTTGTAAGTTTCTCTCTCCCTGTTTTATTTGTTCATTCCTCATCTGTTTGGGCATAGTAGTTCAGTGAGAATGGCTCCAGGGGCAGTATTTTGTATTCTGTGTGTGGGATGTAAGAAGTCTTCTCCAGCCTCTAAGATAATCACATCTGCACCAGGTGCACCAAGTTGCAGCTCCTGAGACAATGTATTAAGGAACTGGAGCTGCAGCTTGTTGACCTTCAACTCATACGGGAGAATGAGGAGGAGATACGCAGGAGCTACAGTGAGGTAGTCACCCCTAGTTTACAGGAGACAGCTAACTGGGTGACTGTCGGGGAAGGAGGGGTAACACACAGCCAGTGCAGAGTACACCTGTGGCCATTCTCCTCAATAATAAGTCAACAACTTTAGATAATATTGAGGTGCAATAACCTACCGGGGGAGTCACAATGACGGGGTCTCTGGCACGGAGTCTGGTCCTGTGGCTCAAAAGAGCAGAGAGGTGAAGAAGACTGCAATATTGACAGGAGATTCCCTAGTCAGAGGAACAGGATCGAGATTCTGTGGGTGAGAGGGAGACATGTTGCCTCCCTGGTGCCTCCCTGTTGCCTCCCTGGTGCCACGACCAGGGAAGTCTTGGACTGAGCCCATGGCATTCTCAAGGGCAAGGGTGAGCAGCTGGAAGTCTTGGAACATATTGGAACCAATGACATAGGTTGATAAGGTGAGGAGGTCCTGAAGAGAGATTTTAGGGAGCTAGTTAAAAAGTTGAGAAACAGAACCTCCAGGGTAGTAACCTCTGGATTTCTACCTGTGCCACGTGCCAGTGAGGGTAAGAATAGGACAATTTGATAGGTAAATGTGAGGCTGAGGAACTGGTGCGGGGGGTGGGGGGTTCAGATTTATGGATCATTGGGAACTCTTCTGGGGAAGGGATGGATTACACCTGAACCAGAGGGGTCCAATATCTTTGCGGACTGGTTAGCTAGAGTTGTTCTGGTGAGCTTAAACTAATTTGGCAGGGGGATGGGAACCGGAAGGATAGTGCTGAAGATTGAGGTAGTTGGTTTACAAACAGAGGCAATGTGTAGTGAGGAGAGTCTGTTGATAGGGCAAAATTGCAGTCAACAGGATAAGTTGCAACGTAAAAGGTGGAGAAAATTGAAAAAGGTGAATACAGGACTGAAGGTGTTATATTTGAATGTGCTTAGTATGTGGAATAAGGTAGATGAACCTGTTGCACAGTTACAGATTGGTATGTATGATGTTGTAGGCATCACTGAATCATGGCTGAAAGAAGATTATAGCTGGGAGCTTAATGTCCAAGAACACACATTGTATCGAAAGGACAGGCAGGAAGTCAGAGGGCGTGGTGTTGCTCTATTGGTAAAAAATGAAAACAAATCATTAGAAAGAGGTGACATAGGGTCAGGAGGTGCTGAATCATTGTGGATAGAGCTAACAAACTGCAAGGGTAAAAGTACCCTGATGGGAGTACTATACAGACCCCAGACAGTAGTAAAGATATTGCCTACAAATTATAAGGGGGGATAAAAATGCATACCAAAAGGGCAATGTTACAATAGTCATGGGGGATTTCAATATGCAGGTAGATTGGGATAATCAGGTTGGTGCTGAATTCCAAGAGGGGGATTTGTAGAATGCCAACGAGATGAGTTTTTAGAGCAGCTCATGGTCGAGCCCACTGGGGGAATCAATCGGCTGTTCCGGATTGGGTGTTGCAATGAACTGGAATTGATTAGAGATCTTAAGGTAAAAGAATCCTGAGAGACAAGTGACCATAATATGATTGAATTCTCCCTGAAATTTGAGAAAGAGAAGCTAAAGTCTGATATGTCAGTATTCCAGTGGAGTGAAGGGAATTTCAGAGGCATGAGAGAGGAGTTGGCCAGAACTGATTGGAAAAGAACACTGGCTGGAATTTCTGAAAGCAACTCAGAAGGCACATGATACAGCCCAGAGAGGAAGAAGAATTCTATAGGCAAGATGACACAATCACGGTAACAAGAAAAGTCAAAGCCAACATAAAAGCCAAAGAGAGGGCAAATAATAGAGAAAAATACTGGCAAGTTAGAGGATTGGGAAGCTTTTAAAAAACAACAGAAGGCAATTTTTAAAAAGTCATTAAGAAGGCAAAGATGGAATACGGAAGTAAGCTAGCCAATAATATTAAAGAGGACACTAAAGGATTCTTCAGATACATAAAGTGTAAAAGAGAGGCAAGAGTTGATATCTGAGTGCAAGAAAATGATGCTGGAGAGGTAGTAATGGGGAACAAGAAAATGGCAGATGAACTGAATAAGTATTTTGCATCAGTGTTCACTGTGGAAGATACCAGCTGTATGGTGGAAGTTCCAGGTGTCAGGGGTCATGAAGTGTGTGAAGTTACCATTACTAGGGAGAAGGTTCTTGGGGAACTGAAAGGTCCAAAGGTAGATAAGTCACCTAGACTAGATGAAGCACACCCCAGGGTTCTGAAAGAGCTGGCTGAAGAGATTGTGGAAGCATTAGTAATGATCTTTCAAGAATCACGAAACACTAGAATGGTTCCAGAAGACTGAAAAATTCAAAATATCACTCCACTTTTCAAGAAGAGAGGGAGGCAAAAGGAAGGAAATTATAGGCCAGTTAGTCTGACCTCAGTTGTTGGGAAGATATTGGAGTCGATTGTTATGGATTCAGGGTACTTGGAGGCACATGATATAATAGACCATAGTCAGCATGGTTTCCTCAAGGAAAATCTTGCCTGACAAATTTATTGGAATTCTATGAAGAAATAACCAGCAGGATAGACAAATGAGAATTGGTTGATGTTATGTACCTAGATTTTCAGAAGGCTTTTGATAAGCTATCTCACCTGCTTAACAACTACAGGCCCATTGTATTACAGGAAAGTTTCTAGCATGGACAAAGCAGTGGCTGATAGACAGAAGGCAAAATGTGGGAATAAAGGGAGCCTTTTCTGGTTGGCTGCCAGAAACTAGTGGTGTTCCTGATGCACCATCAATAACTCCAAAAGACTGGAAGTAGAGTAAATACTGAAAGACTTTTATTAGCAGTAAAATGTGACCTTGACCATGCTGAGTATCTGCTCCTGGACTGAGGAGGAGGAGCAATGGCGCAATCGCCTTTATTCAGGGGTCTGTGGGAGAAGCCACAGGAGCAGTCCTCTGTTGGGATCGTTTCTTTTTATATTATATGTCAATGATTTGGATGATGGAATTGATGACTTTGTTGCCAGGTTTGAAAATGATACAAAAATAGGTGGAGGGACAGGTAGTTTTGAGGAAGCAGAGAGGCTACAGAAGGACTTAGACAGATTAGGAGAATGGGTAAAGAAGTGGCAGATGGAATACAGTGTTGGGAAGTGTACGGCCATGCACTTTGGCAAAAGAAATGAAAGGGCTGACTATTCTCTAAACGAAGAGAAAATACAATAATCTGAGGTGCAAAGGGACTTGGGAGTCCTTGTGCAGGGTTCCCCAAGGGATATTTTGCAGGTTGAGTCTGTGGTGACAAAGGCAAATGCAATGTTAGCATTCATTTCAAGATGAAAATAAAAGCAAGGATGTAATTTTGGGACTTTATAAAGTACTGGTGAGGCCTCACTTGGAGTATTCTGAGCAGGTTTGGGCCCTTTATCTTAGAAAGGATGTGCTGAAACCGAAGAGGGTTCAAAATGGTGCACGAAAAGGATTCCAGGATTGAACAGCTTGTCATACGAAGATTGGTGGCTCTGTGCCTGTATTCACTGGAGTTTAGAAGAATGAGGGGTGACCTCATTGAAAGCTATCGAATGGTGAAAGGCCTTGGTAGAGTGGATGTGGAGAGAATGTTTCTTATGGTGGGAAAGTCTAAGACCAGAGGACACAGCCTTAAAATAGAGGGGTGTCCTTTAAAACAGAGATGAGGAGGAATTTCTTTAGTTAGAGAGTGGTGAACCTGTGGAATTCTTTGCCACAAGCAGCTGTGGAGGTCAAGTTTTTACGTATATTTAAGGCAGAGGATGATAGATTATTGATTGGTCAGGGCATGAAGGTATACGGAGGAAGGCAGGAGATTCGGGCTGAGAGGAAAATGGATTAGTCATGATGAAAAGGTGGTGCAGACTCAATGGGCCAAATGGCCTAATTCTGCTCCTATATCTTATGGTCTTATAAACAGGTTTGAAAAATAATCAATTCTCACCAAGTATATTTGTCATTCCTTGTTAAACAGAGCCACTCTGGAACTGCCTAGACATAGTAAGAATGAAGCACAATTAAAGTACATTATATTATTTAGAAATAATTAAAAGAATTAAATTTGGCAAATTGTTTTATTTTGAAACCTGTCCTTTGCCCTTACGCGCTATTCTGCAGGCCTGAAATTCCCATTGAAATCAATAGAATCTCAGACATTGTACCAGGACTGACTGAAGCAGGATCTGAGAAGTGATACAAGGAACACTGGCTCCCTCTGACCGGATTCCCTGCGGGCTCCAGCGTGGAATGTGGTCCCAGTTTCCATCACCCTGAATCTGCAATTATGTCCCTGACTCACAGATAGCACTTGGATATCCAGGACTCACTTCAAATGGAATGATTTCTCTAGGAAGTTTCAAGATTCACTCTGTTGTGAGGAATTTTTAACACTGAGCTTGTCAATATTTCTATTTCATCTTTTTAACTGGCGACTCCATTTGGTTAAGAGCGTCGAGTACACTCTTTCACCTTGAAAGCTTTAGGCTCCATTTTGGTTTACCTTTTAACTCACTGATCTGCTCTGTTCATTTAAGCAAGCAGTTTATGCCTTTACTCATCCCTGTTTTCAATTTTAAAATGTTTTGGTACATATCCGGTCCTCTCCTGTCCTTTCTTCTGACTGTTTGCAAACTCACGCTGTTTTAATTTTCAGCCATTTAGCCTAATGATTTTTATTTTGTATCTGCATTTCTCTGCTCTAATGTCATGTGCTACCACTTTGACTTTACTGTCATGACACTGGGTTTAATTAACATTTAGTCTTTGGAATTTTCTTGTAGCATAGTGAAGTGAACATTCACTTGACATTCAAACATTTCTTCCTTGGCAGTATCCTCTATTTCAGATAAAGGGGAGCTCAACTCTGCAATGAATTAAGATCAGATTTTACATGCACTCGATCTAAATTTGTTCCACAGGCAGTCCGATTATACACAGTTTATTCATTTAGAAATTAACTGGAATCATACTCAAAGTGAAATGACTATCAGAATTAAGTAGGACTTTCAAAAGGAGAGCAGATTAGAGCTGAACCATCTTTTTGGAAGTTAGCTGCATTATTTATTTTTGCTTCTTTATCAATGAAATTCTAGATCAATGTGTAACTGGTCTAATTCAGAGCTAGTAAATGGTAGGGCATTGAAGAATGCAGTAGAACAGAGGGATCTAGGAATAATGGTGCATAGTTCCCTGAAGGTGGAATCTCATGTGGATAGGGTGGTGAAGAAAGCTTTTGTTATGTTGGCCTTTATAAATCAGAGCATTGAGTATAGGAGTTGGGATGTAATGTTGAAATTGTACAAGGCATTGGTGAGGTCAAATTTGGAGTATTGTGTACAGTTCTGGTCACTGAATTATAGGAAAGATGTCAACAAAATAGAGGGAGTACAGAGCAGATTTACTAGAATGCTATCTGGGTTTCATCTCCTAAGTTACAGAGAAAGGTTGAACAAGTTAGGTCTTTATTCTTTGGAGCGTATGAGGTTGAGGGGGGACTTGATAGAGGTATTTAAAATTATGAGGGGGATAGATAGAGTTGACGTGGATAGGCTTTCTCCATTGAGAGTGGGGGAGATTCAAACAAGAGGAAATGAGTTGAGAGTTAAAGGGCAAAAGTTTAGGGTAACATGAGGGGGAACTTCCTTACTCAGAGCGTGGTAGCTGTGTGGAACGAGCTTCCAGCAGAAGTGGTTGAGGCAGGTTCGATGTTGTTATTTAAAGTTAAATTGGATAGCTATATGGACAGGAAAGGAATGGAGGGTTATGGGTTGAGTGCAGGTCGGTGGGACTAGGTGAGAGTAAGAGTTCAGCATGGACTAGGAGGGCCGAGATGGCCTGTTTCCGTGCTGTAATTGTTATATGCTTATATAAGTCAATCACTCAATCTCTACTGTTTACAAATCTGTGTATTAGATGTGAGTTGAGACAAATGGAACTTCACCAAAATGTGAATTTGAAATGCAAATCCCTGCATCTTCCCACCAACTCCCCACCACACTAACCGGCCACCATCAACAAGGCACATGGCCATAGGAAAGCAGCATCCATCATCAAAGACCCCCACCACCAGGTCACGCTCTCTTCTCACTGCTGCTATTGGGAAGGAGGTACAAGAGCCTTAGGTCACACACCACCAGGTTCAGGAACCGTTATTATTCTTCAACCATCAGACTCTTGAACCAGCATGGATAACTTCACTCTCCTCAACTCTGAACAGATTCCACAACCTATACACTCACTTTCAGGGACTCTACAAATCATGTTATCAGATTTATCTATGTACTTACCTCTTATTTTGTCACTGTATATGCAACAGTTTGTCTTCTTTTGCACATTGGTTGGTTGTTAGTCTTTGTGTGTAGTTTTTCATTGATGTTATTGTATTTCTTGTGAATTCCTGTAAGAAAATTAATTTCAGGGTAGTACATAGTGACATATATGTACTTTGATATTACATTTACTTTGAACTTTGAACAAAACTTCAGCTTTGAAATTAAGTGCGAGTTGCTCACTGTTCCAGTGATCTCTCTTGTCTGGATGTTCCAATGAACGACCATTGCTCCATCTCAGATTCTTATTATAAACTTTGCCAGAACAAGTAAATTGTATGATAGATGCAATTTATCTGTAAACCTAGTAGAAAATGAAAGAGATTAGTTTCAGCAATTTTACTCTAGATTCTGCTTAATACTGATATCTTTGTTTAGAAATAGTCCATTTAGTTGTTGGCCATTTAGCACCTTGAACTTGCTTGGCCATTCACTCAGGTCATGGTTGATCTCCACCTCAATCCAATAAACCTCCCTTCACCCATTTTTGTGCCCTTCCCTCATTAAATCTACAGCTTCCAACATCATTAAGCATCATGTGCAAGTATAAAGCTAGGTTTGGTGGCTGATGTTATGTGTATGGGGAGGGGTATGTCATTGACATTGAGTTAGTGAGAGGTCATGATCACTTGTGAGGACATGAAAAAAATGGACCTACGGATTCTAGTGTGCTGGATAGTCATGGGAGTGGAACAGGAGAAACTGTATTGGATGGGGCTTGCTGTTACAACATTGAATTAGACAAAGCAATATCCAAGGGAACTAGAGGGTGGGTAGCTAGGGCCATCAGTCATAGACATGGATTTGACCTGGAATTGTCCAATCTGGTAAACAGTCTGTGGGAACGTGCTGGCAGATGGTGGTTGGTTAGAGTGAGAGAATGCCAGGAGTGGTGGAGGTTGGACCACTTATTGGACATCCAGGGGAATCATGTGGTCAGGGGCCTTGGGGGATTTTGGGGGTAAGTGAAAATTCAGTAGTGGAATTGTCAGAACCAAGGAGATTGGTAAATCATGGGATCATTGGTAGCTGAGGTGAGGGGTCATAGCTTTTGAGGTTGACAGATTGCAGAGAGATTGGTGGGCTGTTTGCAGGTCACACAGAGGGTCCAAGGGTGAGAGATCAGCAGATAGGGGTGGGAGGATGAGTGACTGGAATGCTGGCCAGAGACTGGTGAGTACAAACTAGTGGATGCCAAAGAAGGAAGGGATATGGGTGTGAAGAAAAAATGTAAACATACTAAATCTCCCTCTGTTAGCTGGTATCACTCTATCTGAAGCCACCATATTCCTTTTTATCCATCAATTCCCATGATCCCAACTGCATCCTGACTACGAATCACCATGTGACATTCAAGGCCCTGACACCCATACCACTGATTTCTCCCTTGATTCTATCATACCCCAAAGTCTCAATCACAGCGTATTTCGTAGGGTCTCAATAGACACCAAGATCCTTATTGGTCTTAGATCAGTGGAGCTCCGGTGCGCGATGCATCATGAAGGTTGAGTTGTCTCAATAGTTCTTATGTACAGCTGTTCCTACAACAACATGGCAGATTTTTTATTGTTTTGTTCCAAAAATGATTGAATTTGATTCACTTTGAATGCAATACTGTGCAAGCACAGTTCATATTCGAGACTGTCTGGTCAAGTTTACCATGTTACAAGAAGTAACCCAGAAAAGATTGTTCACACTTTTAACTTCATGATAAGTACCATGCAAATGCAGATTTCTGAAAGTGTGGAGCAGCATGGTAGCATAGCAGTTCATGTAATGCTATTACAGTGCCAGTGACCCGGGTTCAATTCCGCTATTGTCTGTAAGAAGTTTCTTCTGATGACTGTGTGGGTTTCCTCTGGGTGCTCTGGTTTCCTCCCACATTCCAAAGACGAAGTATGTTAATTGGTCATATGGGTGTAATTGGATGGTCTAGGCTCGATGGGCTGGAAGGGCCTAATACCCCGCTGTATTTCTAAATAAATAAATTAAATGAGCATTGTGATGTAACTTCTTGGCAATAATGTTTCTTACAGTTGTAGTTCTTTTGGCAGGTTTAAAATTTGCCATTTGTTCTCATTAACAAATGTATTTGCAAATAACAGGCTGGAATGAATGAGACCTTTAAAAGATAATCACTAGCTACTGGATAAAAGATTGGTTTCATTATAGCGGGAAGCTTAATTGTTCAGAAATCAATTGCCCAAAAACTCTATAACAAGCAGATTTAATGACTCTTAGTTTTGATTCCTTTCATTTCCATCATCCACAATTTTGATCTTTAGCACAGAGGGTTAGAATATTTGGTACCCTTTGTGGGAAGTATTGTATCTTAGTCATTGCTTCAGGCTACACTCAGGCCCTATGGTTGAAGTCTTGGCAGCTCTGTTTGAAGGTCAATGATAGTAGGTAAATTAGTTTAGAAAACAAGTTACATGAAGCGCAGTTCTTTACATTTACAAATTTAGAATTCTAAATTATACTAAGGAAGTGGTTCCACTGGGATCTGAAACAATGTTAACACAGGACCGCAAACAGGTCAACGATGAGTGTTTTGTTGTCTCGTAGACTGAAAATGCATTTTGAAATTTCAGAAAATGTAAACGTTCACATGTGATTTGTTTGCTCTGTGATATCACTTTGGGTTTATCCACTGAGGTTCTGTTAGACACTAAATTATATGTCAACATCAGAATACCATAACATCTCCTCACTACCTCCAGACTGAAATGTCACCAGTTGGTCCATCCGGTGTAAATTTAGAATTCTAAATTATAGAATGGATGTGGCTCCACTGATGTGATGTGATGCCATATGGGGCCACCATCAGAGTTATCCATTGTGAGTTTTTCACTGAGTCACCAGCTCAAATTACAGTTTCTATTTTCAAAGAAGAAAATCATAGCAGAAATGCTTGCATTTCCAAGCCCTTTCAGGTTTTAAACATATGTGAGATGGATATAGAAAGTTAACACAGCTTTACAACGTAACCCAATGTCCAAGTGTTGTACACGTGGAACAGCAATGTGCCAGAAGCCCAAAGTAGGCTTCGTGCCTACCTCCACTGGGATTTAACCCTTATCTTGCCAGTTCAGAGACTTATGGTTGGAAATTGTACAGCCTGTGAGGGTGGGCTTTGGCGAGATGATCCTTGACTGTTTTTTTCAGGCCACAGAGGGTCAAATTTCTTATGGAACAATTTAAAATGTCATAAAGTCACAAAGAAGTAAACATTACCTTCAGAAAACTGAGCCTTCATCAACTCTTGAGCATCCATTAATACTAATCCCATTTTATTCTGACCACATGCCTATCACATCCCTCCAATTTTACTCCTCACCTGCACACTACAGGTAATTTACAGTAGCCAGTTAACCGACTAACCTGGAATATGGGAGGAAACTGCAGCATTCAGAGGAAACCCATGATGTCACATAGAGAACATGCAAGCTCCATATGGAGATTGGTGAGGATTGAAGATATAAGACATTGAAGACTGGAGCTGTAAGACAGCTACTCTGGTAGTTGTGCTGCTGTGCACCAAATTAGCAAGCTTACAAATCTACCAGTCTGGAGGGAAACCATGGCAGATCTAACCAGCTCCATGACAGTCACAACACTGCCAATAAAATGAGGACATCTGAGTTGAGGTGATATCTCAAGAAGTCAGCGTTCACTAAGGACCCTCACCATCCAAGACATGCCCTCTTCTTATTGTTACCATTGCAGGGGAGGCATAGGGACCTCAAGACCCATATTCAACATTTCAGAAACAGCTTCAATCACAAACTCCCACAACCCCCAATGATCATGTGATTTCAGTCCCTGAGCCAGGGTGAACCCACGAAAAGCATCTGACCCAGAAGGGGTACTTGGACAGTTACTGAGGACCTGCGCTGAACAACTGGCTGGAAAGTTCACTAAGATCTTTAACCTCTCACTTTGGTAATCTGAGGTACCCACCTGCTTCAAGCAGGCTTCAATTATACCGGTGTCTAAGAAGAACATGGTAACCTGCCTCAGTGACTATTGTCCAATAGCACTTACATCCACTGTGACAAAGCACTTTGAGAGGTTGGTGACGAAACATATCAGCTTCTACCTGAGAGACAACATGGATCTGCTTCAATTTGCCTACCAGAGCAACAGGTCCACAGCAGAGGGCATCTCGTTGACTCTTCATTCAACCCTGGAACATCTCGACAGCAAAGATGCATACATCAGGATGCCCTTTATCCACTACAGCTCAGCATTCAATACTATCATCCCCTCAAAACTAATCAATAAGCTCCAAGACCTTGGCCTCAATACCTCCTTATGCTATTGGATCCTCGATTTCCTCACTGGCAGACCCCAGTCAGTCTGAATTGGCAACAACATCTCCTCCATGATCTCCATCAGCACAGGTGCACCACAAGGCTGTGTGCTTAGCCCCCTGCTCTACTCGCTTTACAGTTATGAGTGTGAGGCTAAGCACAGCTCCAATGCTATATTTAAGTTTGTGGATGACACCACTGTTGGTGTCAAAGGTGTCGAAGAATCAAAGGTGGTGACGAATCAGCTTTTTGGAGAGGGATTGAAAACCTGGTTGAGTCGTGCCATAACAACAACCTTTCACTCAATGTCAACAAAGCAAAGTAGCTGATTATTGACATCAGGAGGAGGAAGCTAGAGGTCCATGAGCCAATCCTCATTGGGGATCAGATGTGGAGAGGGTCAGCAACTTTAAATTGCTTGGTGTTATCATTTCAGAGAACCTGTCAGAGAACAAGTATATTGACTGACTGCATCATAGCCTGGTATGGAAACACCAATGCTCTTGAATAGAAAATCTTACAAAAAGCAGTGGATATGGCCTAGTTCATCACAGGTAAGGCCCTCCCTACCATTGAGCACATCTACATAAAACATTGTTGCAAGAAAGCAGCACCCATCATCAGGAATCCTCACACCCAAGGAGATGCTCTCTTCTCGCTGCTGCCATCAGGAAGAAGGTACAGGAGCTTCTATGAAAATGAATAAACAGCTGATGTTTCCGGCCAACAGCCTTCATCAGCACTGGAAAAGAAGCGAGAAAACACCAGAATGAAAAGGTGGGGGAAGTTGAAGGAGGTCAAGCTCAAAAGTGATAGGTGAAGCCAGGTAGGTGGGAAAAGTAAAGGGCTGGAGAAGAAGGCATTTGATAGGACAGGAGAATGGATCATGGGAGAAAGGGAAAGAGGAGGGACACTAGTGGGAGGTGACAGGCAGGTGCGAGAAGATGTAAGAGGCCAGAGTGGGGAATAGAAGAAGAGGAAAGGGGGAAGGGAAAAGAATAAATGAAAAATAAAATTACCAGAAGCAGAAATTGACGTTGATGCCATCAGCTTGTTGGTTACCTCGATGGAATGTGAAGTGTTGCTCCTCCACCCTGAGAGTGGTGTCATTGTAGCAGAAAAGGAGGCTATAGACTGACATGTTAGAATGGAAATGAGGATAAGAATTAAAGTGGCTGGCCATCAGGAAATAAACAGTCCTTCCAGGTGAGACAGCACTTCACCCATGAATCTGCTGGGGTCATCTATTGTCTCCGGTGCTCCCGATGCGGCCTCCTCTACATTGGTAAGACCCGACGTAAATTAGAGGACTACTTCCACTCCAACTGCCAAAAGCGGAATTTTCCAGTGGCCAACCTTTCTGATGTTGCTCTGGATTGCCAGCATCTGCAGAATTTCTTGCGTTTTTCATTGCCTCACAATTCCTTTTTGCGTGGACTTACTTATTTTTGTAATTCATAAAGATGTTACATCTTTGAACAGTACTACTGCCACAAAACAACAAATTTCATGTTGTATAAATTAGTGTTAATAAACCTGATTCTGAATCATAGGGAGAACAAGCAAATTCCACAGAAATAGCATTAGTGAGTCCAATGAGGACAAACTCTCCAAATCACACTTGTGACTCCATTCTTGACCTCTTGTAGTTGAGGATCAAAGAGTGACCTTCAGTGTATAGTTGTGCTCCAGTTTTGAAGCAGTGATATTAAATATTCAAATTACACCACATCTGAATCCTCTTGGCCTTCATTTGCTGGCAACGCAGCAGACAAGGGGCCCAGATTTCAATTTCCTCTTCTGGATTCTGCTTGCATATTCGATTCTTGTGGCACACCTATTAGTCACAGGCCTCCAGTCAGAGAGGCAACCATCTACTAACACTCTCCAGCTTCTCCCATGAAGCCAAAGAATATTCTAATTAACTATTTCATCTTGAGTGCCAACCTCCCATGCAGAACCTTGTCAAAGGCCTTGTTTAAGTCCATGTAGACAACATCCACTGCCTTGCTTTCATCAACTTTCCCAGTAACTTCCTCGAAAAAGTCTATAAGGTTGGTTAGACATGAACTACCACACACAAAGCCATGTTGACGATTCTTAATCAGTCCATGTCTATCCGGGTCCTTAGAATACCTTCCAATAGCTTATGCACTGCTGATGTCAGGCTCACTGGCCTATAATTTCCTGGTTTATTCTTAGAATCCTTCTTAGACAACAGAACAACACTAGCTATCCTCCAATCTACCGGCACCTCACCCATGGCAAAGGACATTTTAAATATCTCTGCTAGGGACCCTGCAATTTCTGTACCTGCTTCTCACAGGGTCAAAGGGAACACCTTGTCAGGCCTGGGGATTTATCCACCCTAATTTTCC
Source organism: Mobula hypostoma (assembly GCF_963921235.1). Classification (NCBI taxonomy): domain Eukaryota; kingdom Metazoa; phylum Chordata; class Chondrichthyes; order Myliobatiformes; family Myliobatidae; genus Mobula; species Mobula hypostoma. The sequence continues at coordinate 45,434,015 of NC_086128.1, forward strand.
TCAGGCAGCAAACACCTCCTCCTTTGTAATCAGTCCTCTGGAACCATTCCAAAATCTAGTGATTCTTGAAAGATCACTACTCACGTCTCCACAATCTCCGCAACTTCCTCTTTCAGAACCCTGGGGTGTATTCCATCTGGTCCAGGTGACTTATTTACTTTCAGACCTTTCAGCTTCCCAAGCAGCTTCTCCTTAGTAATAGCAACTACACTCACTTCTACTCCCTGACACTCTTGAATTCCTGGCATACTGCTAGTGTCCTTCACAGTGAAGGCTGACACAAAATACTTCTTAAGCTCATCTGCCATTTCTTTGTCCCCCATTGGTACCTCTCCAACATCATTTTCCAGCTGTCTAATATCCACTCTCACCTCTCTTTTACTCTTTATATATCTGAAAAAAACTTTTTGTATTCTCTTTTATATTATTGGTTGGCTTACCTTCATGTTTAATCTTTATTCTTCTTATGTCTTTTTTTTTTGCCTTCTGTTGGTTTTTAAACACTTCCCAATCCTCTAACTTCCCACTAATTTTTGCTCTATTATATGTCTTCTCTTTTCCTTTTATGCTGTCACAGACTCCCCTTGTCAGCTCCGGTTGCATCATCCTCCCTTTAGAATATTTCTTCTTTGGGATTTATCTATCCTGCACCTCCAGATTGCTTCCAGAAAATCCAGCCATTTCTGTTCTGTCATCATCCCTGATAGTGTCCCCTCCCAATCAACTTTGGCCAGCTCCTCTCTCATGCCTCTGTAATTATATTTACTCCACTGTAATACTGATACATCTGACTTTAGCTTCTCCTCCTCAAAATGCAGGGTGAATTCTATCATATTATGGTCACTACCTCCTAAGGGTTCCTTTCCCTTAAGATCCTTAATCAAATCTGGTTCATTACACAACAGCCAATCCAAAATTGCCTTTTCCCTAGAGGGCTAGCCACAAACTGCTCTAAAAGAGCCATCTTATTGGCATTCTACAAATTCCCCTTATTGGGATCCAGCACCAACTTAATTTTACTAATCTACCTGCATATTGAAATCCCCCATGACTATCATAACATTGCTCTTTTGGATCTCCCATTGTAATTTGTACCCCACATCCTTGGTACTATCCAGAGGACTGTATATAACTCCCTTTAAGGTCATTTTACCTTTACAGTTTCTTAACTCTACCTCTATGGATTCTGCATCTTCTGATCCGTTGTCACGTCTTTCTAAGGATTTGATATAATTTTTTACCAACAGATCTACCCCTTCTCCAACTCTGCAACTTCTGGGCCTCTCTACTTTTCCAATTCTTGCATTTCGCATACTCTTGATTTATATCATACCACGAGTAGTGGCTGTGTTTTCAGCTGCTGGGCTACATACTCTAGAATTACTTCCATTAGATTTCCTACTTCTCATTTTCAATGTTGGGTGATAGATGGAAACAGAAAAGGAAGAGAATAGGCAGATGGAACCAGATGGGGAGAGGGGAGAGGGAGGGTAGAGACAGAATCAGGAAGGTGTTTAGTGGAGCCAGATAAGGAAGGAATGATAGACAGATAGTTAAGATGGAGGAGGGGATTGGAAAGGTCAACCAAGGGAGAAGAAACCAAGTGGAGAACAGCAATGAATCTCGGTAATACGGGCAGAGGATAGAAAAGGTGAACAAAGAGAGATATAACCAGGGTGGAGTGGTAGGAGTGGGAAAGGAACACACAGTAACCTGTTAATCAGAAAATTCAACGTTTATATTATAGAGCTGTAGGCTACCCAAATGGAATATGAGATAGCATTGATGAAGGGTCTCAACCATAAATGTTGACTGATCATTCATTTCCACTAATGCTGTCTGACCTGCCGAGTTCCTCCAGCATTTTGTGTGTTGCCCTGGATTTTGAGCATCTGCAGAATTTCTTGTGTTTATGAGATATCATTCCTTTAGTTTGTATTTGGCTTCACCCTGACAGTGGAGGAAGCTGCGGACAAATAGATTATTATTCATTATGTAATTGAATTTCCTGGTAATAAATTACATCATCTTCAAACAATATCTCATGGACATACAGTCACCAAACAAATCTTTAATGATTGTGTAGCTTAATATTGCTCTGAAAATGGAATGATGACAGGAAATCTTAAATTGACTCCAACCAAGCAGCTACTGGTTTGGCTTCTATGCTAATCTCCACAATCCTAATGGTTCCCATGCAACATACACAAAATGCTGGAAGAACTTAGCAACTCAGGCAGTATCTGCAGAGGGGAATTAGGACACTTTGGGACTGAGTTATGAGGTATGCCTCCCGTGAATAAGTTTAAATTTTCTCTTCGATGGGAGTTCAGCGAGACCCTCTCTCACTGCTCCCCCTCTGTGATCTCTGCTGTGTTCAAGCATATGCTCACCCAGACCTGCTTCCACAGTCGCATGTATTCCTTCTTCTTCAGTCCTTTAACTCTTCCACCTATCCCCTCCCAGCTTCTTACTTCACCCACTTCCCCCACCCACCCACCTTCCCCCTCAACAGGTCTCACCTATCACCTTGTACTCCTTCACCCTCTTCTCACCTTCTTATTCTGGCTTCAGCCCTATTCCTTTCCAGTACTGATAAAGGGTCTCAGCCTGAAACGTCAACTGTTTATTCCTCTCCACAGATGCTGCTTGACATGCTGAGTTCCTCCAGCATGTTGTGTGTGTAACTGGATGGACGGACTATGCCAAAACAAAGAGATGATGGGACGTAATATTCTTTTGCCTACACTATTTTGTCTTACTCTGCCTGCTGTCTATTATCCACCTGGAAAACTACTTGTTTTCAAATGCATTTTCAATGAAGGCTATAAAATGCCCAGTGACTTGAAATTAGCAATGATTAAATTGCAAATATGAGCAAACATTTGATGCAAAAATCACTGCTTACACTTTATCAGATAAAGTGCCTCATTCTATCTCACATTCATAGACACATCATTTAGACTGAAGTACTAGACACCGACTACTTACTGTCCACACTGCTAACTGCATAAACAGTACATGACCACAGTCAGAGGTAAGATGATGGGAGGCTGTAAAAGAATAATCTATGTTGAACGCAATGATAAAATCCAAACAAGCATATTTTTAAAAGCCTCAGGACGTTTTTTTTTTGTGAGTAATTTATTGTGAAGTTCTTGGCCAACCTGTCTCAGTCTAAGACAAATTCTATTGAGACATTTGATTTATTAAAGTAATGGCTTCAAGATAAATGTATTCCAATGGTGTTTTCTCTTGTTTTCTTTCTAATTCTATTTTAGCACGTATTACCAACTTTGTAAAACCTAATTGATTTTCAGATTCTGTGTGTATCAAGACAATCTGTTAACTCTTGCAAAAATATTAACTCTGCATACTGCATCTGATTGACTTACTGATTTAATCAAATTTAGGAAAAATCTTAAACGAATTTATTCAAGTTGGCAGAATAAAACATTTCTATTATTTATTTCATATAGCAAAATAACCCAGAGAAACATAGCAAAATAAAAGTTGACAATTGAAGGAAGGAGGTAATAAGAAAGACAATAAAATCTTTGTCTAAGAGAGACACTTAAATTGGCCTTACTCTATCTGAAGAGGAGGTGGAGAGACAAAGGGCTTTCAGGAGAGAATCCCTGTGATTTTTTTTCTAACTTTGATTTAAGACAGTAAGAACCATTTTTCTACATCAACGTAGATTTAAATGCTTACACCATCCTTATGAAGAACAAACTGGGAGAATTTCAGTTCAAGTCGCACAACACTAAATGTTGTAATTAATAGGTCTGAGACACAAATAAGCAAGTAAGTGATTGGCATTAACAGCATTTTTACTTCATGCTGCATGTGCAGTAAAATATACAAAGAGATTCTATTGGAGAATTACCAAACAAGTAATAATGGATGGGGTACGAGGGGGAGGTGGGGCATTAGCGGAAGTTAGAGAAGTCGATGTTCATGCCATCAGGTTGGAGGCTACCCAGATGGAATATAAGGTGTTGTTCCTCCAACCTGAGTGTGGCTTCATCTTTACAGTAGAGGAGGCCGTGGATAGACCTATCAGAATGGGATGGGATGTGGAATTAAAATGTGTGGCCACTAGGAGATCCTGCTTTCTCTGGCAGATAGAGCGTAGGTGTTCAGCAAAACGATCTCCCAGTCTGCATCGGGTCTCGCCAATATATAGAAGGCCACATCGGGAGCACCGGATGCATTATATCACCCCAGCCGACTCACAGGTGAAGTGTCGCCTCACCTGGAAGGACTGTCTGGGGCCCTGAATGGTGGTAAGGGAGGAAGTGTAAGGGCATGTGTAGCACTTGTTCTGCTTACACGGATAAGTGCCAGGAGGGAGATCGGTGGGGAGGGATGGGGGGGATGAATGGACAAGGAAGTCACGTAGGGAGCAATCCCTGCGGAAAGCAGAGAGAGGGGGAGAGGGAAAGATGTGCTTAATGGTGGGATCCCGTTAGAGGTGGCGGAAGTTATGGAGAATAATATGTTGGGCCCGGAGGCTGGTGGGGTGGTAGGTGAGGACCAGGGGAACCCTATTCCTAGTGGGGTGGCAGGAGGATGGAGTGAGAACACATTCCTTACTTATCTTTTTAGTCAGCAAATCCATTTAAATCAATAGGGTTATGCCACATGTGCAGACATATGCATGGACTGGGATAAAATAAGGATCAGATGCAAGGCATATTCAGTCTATCAGTTCAATATCAGAGCAAGAGGCCTGATGTGCTGTTGTCTCAACTCCAGCTCAAACCTGATTTTCACCTTCCAGTGCGTAAATGCAGAAGTCAGGAAGAAGGTGTCCTGCACACTGCAGCTCGTCAGAGGGTTCTGTGAAATCATTAGTTAATGAGTAGAATAATCCAGTATAATGGTCCACTGCGATAGTCAATATTAATTCCAACATACTGAATGACAGAGTTGACTTTTGAGGCTTTGGTAATCACAATGAAGAATCATCAGACATTGGGGAGAAAGTCAATGAGGTGTCCATTTTAAGAAAGAGTAATAAATGTGATAAATATACTTAATAGATTTACACTGATGTTATTTGAACTAATGAAATTATCAATAATGTCAATAATGGTTGGTCAAAGGCATATCTGAAGAAAATTTGTTAAAGAAACAAAATTGGTGGGAAGGTAATTTAGGGAAGGCACAGAACAATAGTGCTGCAAGTATTGCAGCTGTATCAGGACTCTTGTTGACTCTTGTTCCAGGCCACCCACACCCACCCCCCCCCCCCACCATGTGCCTCTTAAATAGAGCATTTGTACTCTCCTCAACCATTTCCTCTGGCAGCTCATTCCAGAACTGTGTAATGAAGTTGCCTCTCAGGTCTCTTTTAATCTCCCCCTTCTTATCTTGTATCTATGCATTCTCATTTTGGACTTCCCAGCCCCGGGGAAAAGACTTATAACCATCAACATTATTCAGACCTCTCATAGAGTCATAGAAAAGAACAGCACAGAAACGGGCCGTTCAGTTCATCTAGTCCATGTCAAACAATTTAAACTGCCCACTCCCATCGACCTGCACCAGGACCAAGGCCGCCCAGACCCCTGCATCCATGTAACTATCAAAACTTCTCTTAAATGTTGAAATCAAGCTTACATGCACCACTTGTGCTGACAGCTTATTCCACACTCATGACCCACTGAGTGAAGAAGTTTCCCCTTAAACATTTCACCTTTCACCCTTAACCAGTGGTCAAGCTCAGTGGAAAAAGCCTGCTTGCATTTACCCAATCTATACCCCTCATAATTTTGTATAGCTGTATCAAATCTCCCCTCAGTAGTCTACATTCCAAGGAATAAGGTCCTAACCTATTCGATCTTCCCTTATAACTCAGGTCCTCCAGTCCGAGCAACATCCTTGTAAATTTTCTCTGTACTCCTTTAACCTTATTTCATCTTTCCTGTAGTTAGGTGACCAAAACCGCACACAATACTCCAAATTAGGCCTTACCAATGTCTATAAAACATCAATATAACATCCCATCTCCTGTAGTCAATACATTGATTTATAAAGGTGAATGTGCCAAAAGCATTCTTTACTGCTCTATCTACCTGTGACACCACTTTCAATGAATTATGGACTTGTATTCCCAGATCACTTTGTTCTACCACACTCCTCAGTGCCCTACCGTTCACTGTGTAAGACTGACCCTGGTTGGTCCTACTGAAGTGCATTACCTTGTACTTGTCTACATTAAATTCCATCAGCCGTTTTTCAGCCCATTTTTCTACCTGGTCCAGAACCTGCTGTAAGTTCTGATCGATTTCTTCGCTCTCCACTACACCCCCAATCTTGGTGCTGTCCTCAAATTTGCTGATCCAGTGAACCACATTATCACCCAGATCATTAACATAGATGACAAACAACAAAGGACCCACTACTGATTCCTGCGGCACTCTAGTAGCTACAGGCTCCCCACCGATTCCTGCGGCACACTAGTAGCTACAGGCTTCCAGTCAGAGACGCAACCATCTATTAACACTCTCTGGCTTTTCCCACAATGCTAAAGTCTAACTTAATTTACTACCTCATCTTGCATGCTGAGCAACTGAACCTTCTTGATAAACCTCCCATGCTGGGCCTTGTCAAATGCCTCACTAAAGTCTATGTAGACAATATCCACTGCCTTGCCTTCATCAACTTTTCTAGTACCATCCTTGAAAACTCTATAATATTTAGACACAACCTACCACACACAAAGCCACGTTGACTACCCCGAATCAGTCTATGTCTATGCCGATACTCATATATCCAGTCCCTTAGAAGGTTTTCCAATATCTTTCCCGCTACTGATGTCAGGCTCACTGGCCTATAATTTCCTGGTTTAATTTGGAGCCTTTCTTAAACAGTGGGACATAATTAGCTATCCTCTAATACCCCAGTACCTCACCTGTCACTAAAGATGTTTTAAGTATCTCTGTTAGGGCCCCTGCAATTTCTGCACTTGCCTCCTACAGGGTCTGAGGGAACATCTTATCAGCCCCTGTAGATTTATCCGTCCTAATTTGCCTCAAGACAGCAAACACCTCCTCCTTTGTAATCTGTACAGGATCCATGAAATTAATGCTGCTTTGCCAAACTTCTATAGACTCTGTGTCTGTCTTCTGAGTAAATACAGATGCAAAAAATCCATTTGATCTCTCCCATCTCATTTGGCTCCATGTATGCATTACCAATTTGATCTTCCAGAGGACAGATTTTGTCCTTTGCAGTCCTTTTGCTCTTAACATATCTATAGAATTCGTTAAGATTCTTCTTCACCTTGTCTACTAGCGCAAACTCATGCCTTCTTTTCTTCCTTGAGTGTTCTCTTGCATTTCTTATACTCCATAAGCACCTCATTTGTTCCTACCTGCCTATACTTATTATGCACCTCCTTTTTTTAACCAAGGCCTCAATATGTCTTGAAAACCAAGGTTCCCTAAAACTGTTATCTTTTCCTTTTATTCTGACAGGCACATATAAGCTTTGACCTCTCAAAAGTTCACTTTTAAAAGCCTCCCATTTACCAAGTACACCTTTGCTAGAAAACAGCTTGTCCTGATCCACACTTGCCAGATCCTTTCTGATAGCATTACAACTGGCCTTCCTCGAATTGTGAATCTCAACCTGTGGACCAGACCTGTGATAGTCTGTGATCTCTCTACAAATTTGTTCCTCTAAATCCCATGGACTGTTGGGTGAGCTGTCATATAGCCCCATTCATACCTTTCTTATTCCCCAGTTCCACCCATAACACTGCACTAGTCGAGTTCTCCAGTCTGTCCTGACTGAGCAATGCCGAAACATTTTCCTGACTAGTAATACCACCCCTCCCCCTTTAATCCCTCCCACACTGTCACATCTGAAACAATGGATCCCCAGAATATTGAGCTGCCAGTCCTGCCCCTTCTGCAACCAATGGCTACAATATCGTAATTCCATGTGTTGATCCATGCCCTGAGTTCATCTGCCTTTCCTACGATACTTCTTGTATTGAAATATGCACAGCTCAGGACACTAGTCACACCATGATCAACCATTTGATTTTTGACTTTGCCTGATGCCTTATGAACATCTGTCTCTACAACCTGTCCACTATCTGTTCCCATTCCCCTCCAACTCTAGTTTAACCTCCACTCCCTCCCACTGCCCCCCTCCCCACCGTGCAGCACCAGCAAACCTTCCCACTAGGATATTAGTCTCCCTCAGTTCAGGTCCAAACCGTCTCTTCTATACACATCCTACATTTCCTGGAAAAGAGTCCAATGATCCAAAAGTCTGACACCTTCCCTCCTAGCCTTAGCCATGTGTTAAACCGTATAATCTTCCTAGTTCTGGCCTCACTCTCACTTGCATGTGGCACAGGTAGAAATCCTGAGACCACAACCCAGGAGGCCCTGCCCTGTAACTTTGCACCTAACTCCCTGAAGTCCCTATGCAGAACTTCATCACTCTTCCTAGCCAGGTCATTGGAAGCTACCTGGGTTATAACCTCTGGCTGTTCACCTTCCAACTCCAATCAGGTGGCGGTAACTCAGTGCATAAGAGCATGCAACCATGGTCAAGCAGTCCAGTTATTATGCAGACCTAACATCAGAATGAGGAAGAAATGTGATCTCTGACCTTGACCATGAGAGGATTTTTGTTGCCAGACAGAGTAGTTTGAGTATCTCAGAAACTGCTGATCTCCTGGGACTTTCACATACAATAGTCTCTAGAGTTTACAGAGAATGGTGTGAAAAACAAAAGAACATCCAGTTAGTGCAGTTCTGAGGGCAAAATCACCTTATTAATGAGAGAGGTCAGAGAAGAATGGCTGGACTGGTTCAAGCTGACAGGAAGGTGACAGTAACTCAAATAACCATGGGCTACAACAGTGGTGTGCAGAAGATTATCTCCGAATGCACAACATATCGAACCTCGAAGTACTCTGACTGATGAAGGCCAGCATGCTAAATGCCTTCTTAACCATCCTGTTTATTTGCGTGACCACTTTCAGCAAACTTTCAATTGTACTACCTCTGTTCCACAACACTCATCAGTGCCCTGCCATTCACTGTAGAGGCACTACCCTTCTCAGAATGTCCAAAATGCATCACCTCAGATTTGTCTAAAATTAAAAGCCACTTGCCATTCCTCACTCCACCTCCCTAACTAATCAAAATCTCTTTGTAATTCATTGTAACCTGCTTCAATGTCAACAAGACCCCCTAATTTAGTATCATCGGCAAATCTTGCTAATCATAGAAAGATAGAAACATAGAAAACCTACAGCACAATACAGGCCCTTCGGCCCACAAAACTGTGCCGAACATGTCCTTACCTTGGAAATTACCTCGGGTTACCCATAGCCCTCTATTTTTTTGAGCTCCAAGTACCTGTCCAGGGGCCTCTTAAAAGACCCTATCATATCCACCTCCACCACCATTGCCGGCAGCCCATTCCACGCACTCACCACCCTCTGCACAAAAAACTTACCCCTGACATCTCCTCCGTACCTACTTCCAAGCGCCTTAAAACTGTGGCCTCTCGTGCTATCCATTTCAGCCCTGAGAAAAAGCCTCTGATTCTCCACATGATCAATACCACCCATCATCTTATACACCTAATCATGTCATGTACATTCATATCTAAATCATTGACATACATACCAAATAACAAAGGTCACAACAATGACCCTGGGTTATCCCATTAGTCACAAGACTCCAGTCCGAATATCAGACCTTCTACCATCACCTTCTGCTACCTATCATTCAGCCATCACTTCTATCATTCTTGTTATAATTACCAAACTTGTAAAGCAGTTGGATATGTAATACAAACATGCATTCAGAAGATACAACCATGTTTGGGAAGCTACTGATCGGAATAGTTTGCTCTTCTATTTTTTTCTACATATCCCATGAAGGTATTTAATGTTACATATTTGCAATATTGTTATCCACAGTGGTGTAGAAAAATAGTTTACAATAGTGAAAATAGCAAGCTTTCTCTTCTAAGAGAGATTAGTATGGTCATGAAACAATTGTAAGGCTTTCGTTATTATATTATTAGTAATTGGATGACAAACAATTAGGATTACAATCAGGAAAATACTAATTTATTCAATCACTATAACATTCCAATGGTAGTTAAACATTTGTTGAAGTTGAGTGAATCAGTTAAGAGCAAGGCTAAGAACAAAAAAAAATTTTACTTAAAAAACTTTAAAGTATGTGCTTCAGCTGCAGTTTCAGAAGTAAACCGAGCCTGATGGACTCAGGTTTGGACATATACCTTTGCAGAGATAAGGGAGTCACTGGTACATGAACAAAATTATATCAAGACAATTAAATGGGATAGAAGGCTTGAGAGCAAGGTTATATCTGAGGGAAATATCTAAACAAGGTGGTGAAGAGACTTGAGTAAGGACAGAGATAGGGGAAAATCATCTGGTTGTTGGCTCATCCAGAAGCAGCCTATAAGCTGGAAGTTTCTGGGCGATTGACTGGAAAATAAGACAATAAGTGACAATGGACTAACAGAACTATTGGGAAAGGGCATCTGAGGTGATCAACAACAGGGAAAATAGGAGAGTGAGCAAAGTATTCTGCAAGAGGGAGCCACTGCTGAACTTACCTTGTGTTGGCATGTTGATCAGTTGGCTAGTTTTCAGCCGGCTGCAATCATTGCGAGCAGTCATGGCTGAGGCTGCATGAGGTTGAAAAAGAGCTTGGGATCTTTCGGGACTTTCTGGCAGGATGCAGTTGTAACAATCAATGAGGCACTCAGCAAAAGCCAGTAAAAAGAAAAGAAGTGTAAACGGAACAGCCATTGCAGGAGTGGCAATTGTTGGAGTAGACAGTGTTAAAGTGGCCAAGGTTTGGCTGAACAGGCTTAGGCGAGAACAGGCAAAGCTAGTAAATTTCTAATAAGTTTTTTTTCTCTTTCTTTGTCTATTAGTACATAGTTAGTGCAGTGAGAATGGATCCAGTGTTAGTGTTATGTCCTTTGTGTGAGATATGGAAATTCTGGGAAACCTCTCATTTCCTTGAGAACTACATCTGCACGAAGTACCTTGAGCTGCAGCTGCTTAGAGAACTCGAGGAATTCGAGCTGCCGCTGGATGACCTTCAGTTCATACAGGAGAATGAGAAGGTGATAGATCAGAGCTACAGGGAGGTAGTCACCCTTAGGTCGCAGGAGGTAGGTAACTGGGTAAACGCCAGGAGAGGAAAAAGGAATCTGCTACCAGTGCAGAGTACTGCAGCTGTTCCCTCCAGTAATAAGAATACTGCTTTGGATACTGTTGTTGGGCGGTGGGGAAGGGAGCGACTAGGCGGAAGCCTCAGCGACTGGGTCTCTGGCACTGAATCTGGCTCTGTAGCTCAGCAAGGAAGGGGGAGAGAAGAGGAGTGCAGTAGTGATAGGGGATTCCATAGTTGTTAGAGGAGCAGACAGGAGATTCTGTGGACCTGAAATAGATATCCGGATTGCAGTTTGCCTCTTAGGTGGCAGGGTCAGGGATGTCTCAGACTGGATCCTTAGTATTCTAAAGGGGGAAGCATGAACATATTGTACTATCTATATAGGCAGGAAAAGGAGCAGGTCCTGAAAAGAGAATATAGGGAGTTTGATAGAAAACTGAAAAGCTGGACCTCCAGGGTAGCAATCTTTGGATTGCTGCCTGTTCCACTCATGAGTGAGGTTAAGAATAGAATGTGTGACTGAGAGATTGATGCAGGGGACAGAGTTTCAGATTTCTGGATCATTGGAATCTCTTCTGGGAAATGTTTGACCTGCACAAAAAATACAGGTTACACTTGAACTCGATCAAACTTGCAAGTTTCCTTGAGCTGTTGGGGGATGTAAACTAATTTGATGGGAAGTGGAGTGATAGGGCTGAGGATGGAGTAGATGCAGTCTATTAATGAGACCGTGAGGCACGACAGGCAGATGATAGGGCAAAATTGCAACCAGTAGGATGAATTAAATTGTAAAAGGGGTGATAAATGCATTACAGAAGGTGTTATATTTGAATGCACGCAGTAAACATACGAAGGTGAATGATCTTGCAGTCAGAGGTTGGTAGGTATGATGTTGTGGGCATCACTGAGTTGTGGCTGAGATCATAGTTGGGAGCTTAACATCCAAGGATATTTGTAGCCCCCCCGACCACCCTTAGGGTCGCTCGGCTCGCTGTCGTCTAGGGAAACAGCCTGGGCCCCGGCAAACTGGGTAAATAGTTTGTGTGGATGCTGTGTGAGGTACCCCACCCCACCCAAATAACAAACAATACACCAGATGCAATTAAATGATATACAGTTTATAGATATTACTGGAACTATATAATTAAAAGAGAATAAAATATAAAAGGAAAATAAAAGGCGCCACACTTATCAAAGTTCAATCTCTTCGTGCACAAAAACAGTTGGAGCTCAAGGACCTTCTTCTTCACCCTGCGACCCCCTCGGACCACCTCGACCGGCCGCCTGGGACCAACAACGGTGGTCGACCAGACGCTCCACACGAGTCCGTCTCCGTCTCCTCGCCGAACGTCCCGCTAGCGGACTCACAGCACCTCGTCCATCCTCTGTCTTGCTCTCCCGCCTTCTGCCCCAAAACCCCGCGCATACAGTATCTTCAAATACACCAAAACCATCCCAATTGGTTAATTCACTCTCTTATCACACTCTAAAGCAAAAACAAGCTGCTCGCGCAAACTTTCTCAGCGTTTAACTAACAAAGCCGCATTCCCCAGATTAACATAACAAAGATGCCATTTTAATTAGCCTCCGCAGTAACATAAAAGTCGAAACCCCCTTACATATTGAAAGGACTGGAAGATAGGCAGAGGGGGTGGGGTGGCTCTGTTGGTAATAAATGAAATCAAATCCTTAGAAAGAGGTGTCATAGGATCGGATGATGTAGAATCCTTCTGGGTAGAGTTAAGAAACTGAAAGGGTTAAAAGACCCTGATGGCAGTTATATACAGACCTCTGAACAGTAGCTAGGATGTGGGCTACAAATTACAATGGGAGATAGAAAAGACATTTTAAAAAGGCAATGTTAAAATAGTCATGGGGAATTTCAATATGCAGGTAGATTGGCAAAAGAAAATTGGTGCTGGACTCTAAGCGAGGGAATGTGTAGAATGTCTATGACATTGCTTTTTAGAGCAGCTTGTGGCAGATATTCTAGACTGGGTGTTGTGTAATGAACTGGACTTAATTAAGGAGCTTAAGGTAAAGGAACTCCTAGGAGCGAGTGATCTTAAAATGACAGAATACTGTCTGCAGTTTGAGAGGGAGAAGCTCAAGTCAGATGTTTCAGTATTACAGTGGAATAATTGGAATTACAGGGGCATGAGAGAGGAACTGTCCAAAGTTCAGTGGAAGGGAACACTAGCAGGAATGATAGAAACATAGAAACATAGAAAATAGGTGCAGGAGTAGGCCATTCGGCCCTTTGAGCCTGCACCACCATTTATTATGATCATGGCTGATCATCCAACTCAGAACCCCGCCCCAGCCTTCCCTCCATACCCCCTGACCCCCGTAGCCACAAGGGCCATATCTAACTCCCTCTTAAATATAGCCAATGAACTGGCCTCAACTGTTTCCTGTGGCAGAGAATTCCACAGATTCACCACTCTCTGTGTGAAGAAGTTTTTCCTAATCTCGGTCCTAAAAGGCTTCCCCTCTATCCTCAAACTGTGGCCCCTCGCTCTGGACTTCCCCAACATCGGGAACAATCTTCCTGCATCTAGCCTGTCCAATCCCTTTAGGATCTTATACGTTTCAATCAGATCCCCCCTCAATCTTCTAAATTCCAACGAGTACAAGCCCAGTTCATCCAGTCTTTCTTCATATGAAAGTCCTGCCATCCCAGGAATCAATCTGGTGAACCTTCTTTGTACTCCCTCTATGGCAAGGATGTCTTTCCTCAGATTAGGGGACCAAAACTGCACACAATACTCCAGGTGTGGTCTCACCAAGGCCTTGTACAACTGCAGTAGTACCTCCCTGCTCCTGTACTCGAATCCTCTCGCTATAAATGACAGCATACCATTCGCCTTTTTCACCGCCTGCTGTACCTGCATGCCCACTTTCAATGACTGGTGTATAATGACACCCAGGTCTCGTTGCACCTCCCCTTTTCCTAATCGGCCACCATTCAGATAATAATCTGTTTTCCTATTTTTGCCACCAAAGTGGATAACTTCACATTTATCCACATTAAATTGCATCTGCCATGAATTTGCCCACTCACCCAACCTATCCAAGTCACCCTGCATCCTCTTAGCATCCTCCTCACAGCTAACACTGCCACCCAGCTTCGTGTCATCCGCAAACTTGGAGATGCTGCATTTAATTCCCTCATACAAGTCATTAATATATATTGTAAACAACTGGGGTCCCAGCACTGAGCCTTGCGGTACCCCACTAGTCACCGCCTGCCATTCTGAAAAGGTCCCGTTTATTCCCACTCTTTGCTTCCTGTCTGCTAACCAATTCTCCACCCACACCAATACCTTACCCCCAATACCATGTGCTTTAAGTTTGCACACTAATCTCCTGTGTGGGACCTTGTCAAAAGCCTTTTGAAAATCCAAATATACCACATCCACTGGTTCTCCCCTATCCACTCTACTAGTTACATCCTCAAAAAATTCTATGAGATTCGTCAGACATGATTTTCCTTTCACAAATCCATACTGACTTTGTCCGATGATTTCACCGCTTTCCAAATGTGCTGCTATCACATCTTTGATAACTGACTCCAGCAGTTTCCTTTCTCTGATGGAAGAACAGTAATGGCTGGATTTTCTCAGGGAAATTTGGAAGGCGCAGCATAGATGCATCCCAAAGATGAAGTATTTTAAAGGAAGGATGGCACAACCATGGCTGATATGGGAAGTCCAAGTCAGCATGAAAGCAAAAGAGAAGGCACATAATATAGAAAAGTTTAATGGAAAGTTAAAAAATTGGGAAACTTTTAAAAACCACCAGAGGGCAACTAAAGAAGACATAAGGATAGAAAAGATGTGAGTGCTGTAGCTATTACTAAGAAGGTGCTTGGGATGCTGAAGAGTCTGATGGTAGATAAGTTACCTGGACCAGATGGTCTACACCCAAGGGTTCTGAGTGAGGTTAAAAAGGCATTTAGCATGCTGGCCTTCATCAGTCAGAGTACTTCAAGGTTCGATATGTTGTGCATTCAGAGATAGTCTTCTGCACATCACTGTTGTAGCCCATGGTTATCTGAGTTACTGTCACCTTCCTGTCAGCTTGAACCAGTCCAGCCACTCTGTAACTAACACACACACTCACACACACACACACACACACACACACACACACACACACACACACACACACACACTTCTGCTGTTATTGTGCTGACTTTAATGTATTCCCAATTTATTTAATTTACTCTTATAACGGGTCTTAAACCAAGCTGATGCACTCATGTTGGCTTCATGGTGCCTTTCCCGCCATACACAGTGGAATACTCCATTTCTTTAGTAATAGGGATGTGTAGATATGTATATGCTATTTGTATACTATATTTAAGGTAGATACTTTTGTCTATTTTGCAATATGTTTGTAACTACATTGTGGAGTGTATCATATCCTGATTTATGTGTAGTACTAAGCTAACTTTGTGGGTAATTATAAATGGTATGTCCTGTTGCCTAATAAATGGGGCTCTTCACTCTCAGTAGGAAAGAGAGATTGGCGCTGCTTGGAGTTCACATGGACAAAGTATACGGCTATTATTGTGTTTGCTGGTAGATAACTTTTTGTAAATATTGGCAGTTTTCTTTTCACATGCAAATTAAGGAATTATTTTCTAGTTTGCTGCATGTGACTGGTGGTGTTCCGCAGGTGTTGGTGTAGGGACCACTTCTTTTCATGTTATATGTCAATGCTTTTGATGATGGAATTGATGGCTTTGTGGCCAAGTTTGAGGATGATATGAAGATAGGTGGAGGGACAGGTAGTGCTGAGGAAGCAGGTAGTCTGCAGAAGTTCTGAATGTTATTTGCTTATTTTTTTTGTTTGCACGATTTGTTTTTTCTGCGCATTGGGTGTTTGGCATTCCTTTTTTAATGGGTTCTATTGAGTTTCTTTGTTTGATAGCTACCTGTAAGGAGATGAACCTCAAGGTTGTATATAGTATACAGGCTTCCATAATAACTGTACTTTGAACTTTGAAGGACTTAGACAGATTGGGAGAATGGGAAAAGATGTGACAGATGGAATATAGTGAAGAAAAGTGTATGGTCATGCACATAGATAGAAGGAATAAAGTCATAGACTATTTTCTAATCAGACAGAAAATTCAAAATTCTGAGGAGCAAAGGGACTTGGGAGTCCTCATGCAGGATTCCTGAAAGGCTAACTTGCAGGTTGAGTTGGTGGCAAGGAAGGCAAATACAATGTTTGCATTCATTTCAAGAGGAGTGGAATACAAAAGCAAGGATGTAATCTAAGGCTTTATAAGGCATTGGTCAGACAGCACTTGGAGTATTGCAAGAAGTTTTTGGCCTGTCACAATGGGGGTATTGGGAACGGACCCAAATGCAAGACACAGACGCTGAAGTACAAGGAACAGGACTTGACTAGAGCAGGGACGTGACAGGATACAGACAAGGAGCAGGGATAAGAATGCAGACTTGGGCTGGGAAAAGGACAAGACAGGGAACCCGGACAAGGAACTATGCACTATGAGCCTGTGCTTGAGCTCCGAGCCAGGGACTGGACAAGGACCCAGAAGCTGGGTCTTGCCTTAGGCTTGGGCCCCAGAACCAGGCAAGGACATGAAATGGCTACCCTACAGGACGTGGCTGGGGTCTTCAGGCTTGAGGATTCAGAATAGAGGGATATCTATTTAGGACAGAGATGAGAAGGAATTTCTTTAGCAAATGGTCATGAATCTGTGAAATTCATTGCCACAGACAGCTGTGGAGGATGAGTTATGGGATATTTTTGAAGCAGAGGTTGATAGGTCTTTGATTAGTCAGGGCATCAAAGTTTATGGGGAGAAGGCAAGAGAATGGGGTTGAGAGGGATAATAAATCAGCCATCGTGGAATGTTGGAGCAGACTCAATGGGCCAAATACCTTAATTCTGCTCTTGTGTTTTCTGGCTTAAGAAGCCAACCAAAGTAAAGAGGTTGCTTTACAGGTTGGATATTCATGATTATGTATTGTAATAATTGCAGGAGATAGTAAACCACATTATCTCGATTATTACCACATTATCTCTACTGTATTAACTATATCTCCATCTAGCCAGATAATCTAGATGGAGATGTAGTTAATATCTCACACAATAATTTGAAAGCAGATGCTTACTTTCAAATAATTCTGCTCTTAGGTGGTACCTCTCCACAATCCAAATGAACAGAATCGGATGGGCTGGATATATTTAAATTTGCAGAAAGGAAATTTCTACATCATTGACAGCTATTGAGAGGAACCTGATACAAATTTGTCTTGACTTTCAGAAGATCCAAATATATATTTGAACATTATAAGAATTAAGAATATGCTTTCAGTCCTTAACTAATGCCTGTTCTTTTCATTGACAATACAGAATCTACTCTTTTAAGGATTAGCTTTATTTGTCACATGTACTTTGAAACATTGAAACATACAATGAAATGTGTCATTTTGAATCAATGACTAACAACGTCTGAATATGTGCTGGGGGCAGTCGCAAGTAATGCCTTGCTTCTTTGCACCAACATAGCATGCCCACAATCCTAACCCATATGTCTTTGGAGTGTGGCTTACGTACAGATGCTTCTGTGCCTAGCATCAATTTATGGATATGCAATTAATCTATGTCTATGACCTATCTTATGCATTTATATTTATTGTGTTTTTTTTATTATCGTGTTCTTCATCTTATTGCGTTTTTCTGTGCTACATCAGATCTGGAGTAACAATTATTTTGTTCCCCTTTACACTTCTGTACAGAAAATTACATTAAACAATCTTGAATCTTGAACCTTGAGGGAACCAGAACACTCGGAGAAAAACTTCACGATCATGGGGAGGACATACACACTCCTTACAGACAGCAGCAGAAATTGAACAATGATTGGTGATCACTGGCAATGTAAAGCGTCCTGCTAATCGCTAGACTTCCATACTGCTCATGAAGTTATTCCCATCTGTGTTCCTTTAATCAGAAAGGTATAGCAATATTGCAGTACATCCAACTAAATCTTCAAAGAACTTCTACTAGTCTTGACAGATAGCACTCATACCCATTTGGGAATTCACAGCAAAGATGGCATGCATCTCCATGGTATCACAAAGCAAAACTACACCGTCACTAGTAATTAAATCAAAATAGTCCCAGAAGTTGTACTTCAGTTCTAAAGCTAGGTGGTGAGTGCAGTTTACAGGAGTCAGATACAAAAAAACAATGTAACTAACATCTTTGGTCTTTGCTGTCTTCTCCTGAACTAAGATGTGTTTTGTTTAAGTTAAGAAAGTTTATTACAAAGTTTAAGTAGAAAACAATGAAGCACAATTGCATTTTTGTATTAGAGTCAATATGCTATTTTGTGCAATTTCTTTTTAAGGTGGAATCTAATTATTTTGGTAAACTATTAGCAGTATTTTGTATCTTTATGAGCTTTACTCTAACTCAGTAAATACATATACATCTTCTTAAGCTTCTTAGTAAGATTGCAATCACATCACCATTTTTAATTCTGGAGAGTAAAAATAATATCATTTGTGTTCTCTGTTTAGGAGAAAAGGGCAGGTTTAGCCTGGCTGTTTCTTCTGGGGAGGAGCTTGGCCTAAGGCCTTTGAGAACATGAAGCCTGCTTTGCTGCATTCCAAAAGAGTTAATGCTGTACTTTTTTTTGTGTGAACTGGCCTCAGGCTCGACCTCCTCCTAAATCCCAGAGGCATTTAAGCATACTATTCAACTGAATACCCAGGTAAGACAGTAACTTTGATGAATTCTGACAGCTGTCTCCAGAAAGGTGGCAGTTTATGAAGAGAGGAATCAGCTCTGTATCCTGGAGGACTCAGTGGATTTTCTTGCTCAAGTACGTGTGCAGATTATTTATGCAGGTGCTGTCATTACAAAGGCGTGGAATATATGCTCTCTGAAGGACATCTGTGATTTAGCACCTTTTATCTTCTTCATAATATGCAGTCATAGTCCAGATACAAAACATAACTCACAAAGTTGCTCTGCAGCCTATAATGTATTGCTGGAGAAAGCTTGTTGGAATTTATGATAACCAGACCTTTATGCACAGAACTGGCTATAAGCAAGCTTGTCCCTGTGAAATAATCTGCAAAATTGAAATCCCTGAAATGCCTTTACCACCACCATGAGGTAAGATTTCCTAGTGGCCAGCAGATCAAGTGTTTGGTACTGTTTATTGAATGCCCGTTACAGTGGCCATCTGATTCCGTGCTGAACAGAACTTGAATATCATTAGTCATACACATTGCTGTTGAACAAGTAACTTACTTATTTTACTTACTTTTCATAACAAGTAGCAATGGTACCCTTAAAACATTAAGTTAGAATGCAAACTTTTTATGGATGCAAGTCACCTAGACTTTCCTGTTGACCACTAGGTTTTAGATTTCCCTTCTTATGAGAGAAAAAGTAAAACAAGTTCAGCAACAGGTCACCTGAAGTATAAGCCGATAAATATTCTACAATGGGAGGACAGAAGGAAACAAAAGATCAAAGGACACAGAAATATGTTTATTCACGTGTGTATGCAGGTAGATACATGTGAGCACCCAGTTACTCAAGCTCAGGCCTGTTCTGCTGATGTGTTATCTTCATTTATGTCTTCCTGCCTCATTCACTTTTGACGAAATGCAGTGTTACATTCTAGTTGTTAATATATTTGTCTCCTCCCAAACTGAGTTGTGTTTCTGCTTTTTTTTATTTTGTTTAATTTGATCGCACTATACTCTTGCTATTGCTGGTTAAATACATATTGGCTTGGTGCATTTTAAATTTGCTTGTTCAAAACATATTTTTAAATCTAGTTTACATTGAACTTAGAAGAGTACAATGCAGGAACAGGCCATTCAGCCGACTATATCTGTGCTGACAATGATGCCCATCAAACTAATCCCATCTGCCTGCATAGAAGTATAGCCCTGTCTGTTCATAAACCTGTTAAATGCCTCCTAAACATCATTATTTTATCTGTTTCCACTATCACCCCTGGCAACTCATTCCAGACAGCAAATGCTCACTGTGTAAAAATGTTAAATTAGATTTTTTTTCTGTGTGGAAATTCATGTCTAGAAATTCTCTTGCACCTTGCAACATATTTCTGCATTAAATGACTGATTTTTATATAAAACTTGACTGGGAAGCATGATTGGTAACTTTTCTCACATGTGTAATTTCAGCAAAGTTTATTCTGATATGTAGAGTGGCATCAAATAGCATGTAGGGCATGTTTTAACAGCACTTGTGCAAAACTGTTTTATGCATGTAAGACCCACAGAGTCCTTACCTTTTGATACAGCCTTCATCCAGAGAATTTTAGCATACAATGGCATTAATTAAAGGGGACTTAATTTTACTTAATCTACTGCCAGAAGCTTTGAGCCATCCATTGTGTTCCTGTTTGGTCTTTTAAGTGGTCTTCTTAGAGTTGATTCACACCTACCCTCCCTCTCTGTTGTCCCATGAGCCTTTCCACGGAACATTGCTTCTGATTACTCCCTGATCACTTGACTGCCACCAAACTCTATATTTGTTTAGCTGAATGGTTGTTTTAAAAATGGGGATTTCTGTATGTTATCAAGTCTAAAGTGGTAGAAGGGCAGTTAAGGTGGAGTGGAGGAGCCTGAGTTATGGAGGCTGGACGGTGTGTTGATTTCTAAAGGGTTTTACAAACCAACTTAATATTTCACAGTAGCAGCAAACTGTTTTCATCCAAACCCACAGAACAGGCTTCCCGTACAAAGAACATTGGCCCTGGTGCTGGTTGAAATTCCACTATTACCATCAGGATGAGCACAGTTTAATAAGTGTGCTTGAACTACAACACCAGGTTTTAATAGCAACTTATCATATTATTCTAAGTTAATATAGTATTCCATTTGCTGGCTGAACATTTGGACAAATGAGCTCAAAGGTAACCTAATTCAGAATTATGTTGTGTGCCAAATTTCATCATAATAGGTTCAGTCCAGCTCTTGAGCGCATAATCTATGCTGACATTTCCCCGTAGTGCTCGAGGTATGTTTTTCAGATGAGGCCCCATCTGTCTGTTCAAATGGATGTAAATGCTCCCACGATGCTAATTGAACAGCAAAGAATCACCATGAAACTCTGCCCAACAAATGCTATTCAGCAGCACTACCAATACAGATTAATTTGTCATCTTTCACAGAGGGTTTATTCTATGCAGATTGGCTGCTTGGTATATCTTAGTTAAAACAAACTGATATATCTTGAGGATTCAAATAGGACCATATATCTTTTTTTTCTCCATTCATTAACCAGAAGTTAAGGTAAAGTACAAATTATCTTCCATTACAAAGGAAGTATTGCATGTGCAGTTGTATGATTTTGATTTTACAGATCAATAGCATATTTAGGTTGCATTGTATTTTTATCAAAGTAAAAGCCAAACAGAGTTGAATGGACGCCTCCTAGCAGTATCTGTCATTCATAATCACATTGAAAAGACACCAAAAAAAGAACTCCCATGATTGCCTAAGGTAATAATGTTGGAATTTCCCTACTTTGAGTCACTGAAACCTTTGATCTAGTCAGTAATACAAGAAAAAAACATATATACAAATATGGACCTGGTCTCACTTACTGACTTAAAGACAAGGCAGTGATACTCAGAAAGGCAGTACATATAAACCCTTGAAAGAAGCTTTTAAATGGAGTAGCACAGAAATAAGAAAATGAACAAAAAGTATTGTACTATTAATCTGTTCTCAAAATACAATAAGCTTCCATTGCATATAAAAGCACAGCAGGACCACATGGATATTGAGCAATATAGACAGAAGGTATTGTGTTATTACCCCAGCTGTTCAAGATGGCGCCAGCAAACAATGTGACCAATGGTAATGTCCTACAGAAAGTTCATGAAATTGCTTTGTTTACTTCTTCTTTCAAATATGATCCTACTGCTAAGCTGCATGCAATTGGAACCTGTGATGTACATTTTCGTGGCATGTGTTTGGGCCAATTAAGCGATCTGGCACTTTGATGTGTCCAGGGGAGCTTGGTGAGGTTGGGAGTGGAGTGTGCGGCCTGGTGACCTGGAAGCTGGACGCGGGGAGCGAGCCTGTAATCAACTCCATTGCTCCTGTCTGAGGCATTGAGGAAGGTTGAAGCGGATGAAGGTGGGAGCGGAGTGCAGGCAGGTGATTGGCACCGTCTGCCTGCGTTTGACCAGACTTCCTCTCCCTCTCTCTAACTGCTATTGGAGGAAAGTGCAGGAGTCCTGTGTTCCACGTTGCAAGGATTGATTGGTGGGGCTCAAGGCTGTGGACTCATTTTGGGGGACATTGAGGTTCATGTTGCGTGTATTTCTGGATTCTGGTCACTCATTTTTGTTTTTTGAGCAGCTTGATGTGGACTGGCTCTTCAGCCTACAGTCAGCTAGCTGTACAGAGCTGAATGGAACTAAACTGTATACTCCTGGACTCCTGGTTTGATGTTGGTACTCCATGTGTTGTTCACTTGCTTTTTGCTACTTGCATGATTTGTTTGTTTTTTCACACATTGGATGTTTGGTTTTTTTTTGAAAGGGTTCCATTGTGTTCTTTGTTTCATGGCTGCCTGTGGGCAGATGAATCTCAGCATTGTATTCTGTACATAAACTTTGATAATAAATGTACTTTGAATCTTTATTTATTATGGAATTATATGGATAGTTTTTCAACCTGACTCAGATACTTCTGGAAAATTATTTGAAAATATAAAACATCATCTTGACGATTATATAAATACTATAAAATTAGTCTTTTTTGAAAAGCATTTTTTAAAAATAAGGCTATAAGGTCATAAGACATCAGAGCAGAATTAGGCCCTTTGGCCATTGAATCTGTTTCGCCATTCAATCATGGCTGGTTTATTTTCCCTCTCAACCAAATTCTCTTGCCTTCTTCCCATAGCTTTTGACACCCTTACTAATCAGGAACCTTTCAACCGCCATTTTAAATATACCCAATGATGTGGCTCTACAGCTATCTGTGGCAGTGAATATCATTCACTCAGGTTGAACATGATGTCCTCTAAAGGGGTTGTCTGTTGTCGGGTCCTCAGGTGGCTGTAAAGGCCGATCTGGGATTCACCTATTCTGAGGAGCTTCCAGATTTCACAATCCTGCCCCTTTTGCTAACTGCTGATCACCACGGAAATTAATCTGGACGTTAGGGTGGATTCCATTAATGGAGAACACCTATGCATGAATGTTTAATGTGAGGAGGCTGATGGATGGACAGCCAGCATACAGTCCTTCACAGATCGGGGTCAGGGGCCAGTGGCAGAGAATTCAAGATGACCGGAGACCCTTCACTGCTGCAACTTTCCTCTGCACTCACTGCCACTGTGCTGTGTCATCATTTTCGCCAGCTCCACCGTGGAAGTCTTGGTTGAATTACTCTTTCTCTGAAACCTTCCCTTGACCTTACTACCATGGGTGACCCTACCAGGAGTTAAACGCCCGATGGCTTATCTCCAGATGGCATCACTCTTGGGATCTAGAAACTCAGGAGCATCTCCACCACGACAAGGTTGCAACCCTTGGAGAAGAGCAATGAATAAGGCATAGATGTCACTGGAAATTTTGGTATTTCTTTCCTATCCCCAGATCTTTCCATGCACTTGCTGCCCTCACCTAACTAGGTAGAGGAGGTCACAACTTTTGCAGATTGCTGTGCTGCATCCTCTGACAGGACACTTCATATCCACGGTATAGCAATGGTTCAGAATGGACTATAGGGCTTTCATTCCTAGATGATGTTGAGTTTAATTCTTGATGGACTTTCACCATTCATGCACTTAAATATTACTTTGTTCCTCATTTGTAGATTGCAGGTGTGGAGAGGCTTTAGGAAGTTTAGGAACCTATCACGGAATACACAGCTTCTGACCTGTTCAATTAGCTATTTCAGCTGTGTTTCTGATAAATAGTAACCTATTGGATGTTGATGGTCAGGAGTGTGTGTGTGTGTGTGTATGTGTGTGTGTGTGTGTGTGTGTGTGTGTGTGTGTGTGTGTTGGTTGTCCATTATTTCTGACAATGAAATTTGTCCGTGCAGCTCATCAATTCATCTTGTAAAGAGCTGCACAGAGAAAAACCTGTGCAAGTTTTATGGTGAAAAAGCCATTGTACTGAGATGGTTCCACTTTCTCGACTTCAAAAATCCTAGTCCGATGGTATGAAAAATTGTCACGACTGGAGACTCCCTCAGCTGCAGTGGATAGCTATGACATCTTGGGTGGTCAGGTAGTTCCCAATGATATTGCCATTGGACATCAAGGAGGAAGAGCTGGTCATTGTCTGGCATAGATCTGACATTGGCATTATTCAGCATTTATCAACCCATTTCTGTCTGTACTTCTCACTGCTTTGGTAAAGCAGCCAGCATAATCGAAGACCCTGCCCACTGCAGACATACTCTATCTCCCTTCTCCCATCAGACAGAAGATTCATAAACCTGAAAGTACACACCATGAGTCTCAAGAACAGATTCTATCCCACCGTTATAAGACTCTTGAACAGACCTCTAATGATAAGATGGAATCTTGACCTCAGAATCTACCTCATTATGATCTTGTACTTCATTGTTCACCTGAAATTCACTTTTCACAGTAATGTTTACATTTTATTCTACCTTGTTATTGTTTTACCTTTTTCCAACTCAATGCACAGTGTAATTATTTGATCTGTATGAACTGGATGCAAAACAAGAATTTCACTGTATCTCGTTACATTTGATAATAATAAACCAATATTAACACCAATACCTGTTGTTTTGTGTTGTAAGGTCTGTTTCATCATTACCTTTTCATAAATCTTTAGGCATTGGCCCCTCTTGGATACTGATGTAACATTGCTTGCTTTGAGGGTTGGGTGTACCTGTGTTACACCTAATCAACATTAACAAGGCAAGAGTTAGTCATTAAGGTTTCATTCATCTGTTGACTGTAGATGAGCATAGTGTATTCATCAGGAAACAGCCTCACTTCTCATCTTATCATCTAGGAAAGGTTATTAATTGAGCAATTGAAGTTGATTGAGGTTGGGTATAAGAAGTTGTCATGAGGATATCCAAAGTATTTGATTTTTGAGCTTCAACAACAAAAACACCTTCCTTTTCCTTTGAGATCCTTGGTGCCACACTCAGTCATGAGGATATGGAGGGCAGTGATATATTATTCCACTTTTAATGATACAGAATATTTCAAAGTTCAAAGTAAATTTATTATCAAAGTACATATACGTCACCATAAACAACCCTGAAATTCATTTTCTTGTGCCACTCACAGCAAATACAAGAAGTACAATAGAACCATACCCAACAGGATGGACAAACAACCAGTGTGCAAAAGACAACAAACTGTGCAAATACAAAAATAAAGAAAGAAATAAATAAGCAATACATATACAGTCGAGAACTTGAGATGAAAAGTCCTTGAAAGTGAGTCCATAAGTTCAGTTCAGTGAAGGGGTGAGTAAAGTTGAGTGAAGTTATTTCCTCTGGTTCAGGAGCTTAATGGTTGAGGGGTAATAACTGTTCCTGAACTTGGTGGTGTGGGACCTGAGACTCCTGTACTTCCTTCCTGATGGCAGCAGCGAGAAGAGAGCATGGCCTGGATTGTGGAGATCGTTGATGATGGATGCTGATTTCCAGCAGCAGTGTTCCATGTAGATGTGCTCATTGGTAGGGAGGGCTTTACCTGTGATGGACTGGGCCATATCTACTACTTTTGTAGGCTTTTCTGTTCAAGGACATTGGTGTTTCCGTACCAGGCCATGATACAACCAGTCAATATGCTCTCCTCCACACGTCAATCAAAGTTTGTCAAGGTCTTAGATGACATGCCGAATCTTCCCAAATTTCTAAGGAAGTAGAGGGACTGTTGTGTTTTCATCATAGTGGCACTTATATGCTGAACACAGGACAGATCCTCTGAAATGTAAATACCAAAGAATTTAAAGTTGCATATCCTCTCCATTACTGATCCCCTGATGTTGTTGCAACAAACGAGGCGAACACAAACGCAGGACACAGGCACGGAGATTCAGTTAGGATGCCAACGCGGGCGTGAACGTTGAATGGCAAACAGGAGGGGGTGCAGGAAAGCAGGAGGCAGGCAGAACTTATCTTGACACGAAGCGTAGAAGGGAAAACGGCAGACAAAACTTTTCTTAGCACGGACAGATGGGGTTACACAGGTAAACCTCGGTGCTGAAGTAAAACTTAGAATACTTATCTTGACATGGAGAGATTGAGTTTCACAGGTAATTCTCGGTACTGAAGCAAAACTTCAAACACATAATCCTCAGCGGCCGGGAAACATTAATTACCACACTTCCAAAACCAATGATCTGGCAACTAGTGGGTGCAAAGCCAGGGTTCTTAAGCTGCAGGTCTTGATGAAAACCAGGTGTGTTGCCATCAAAGGAAATTAGGAGAAAATGAGGAATTAACGGTCGGAACTGTGGCACAATCGAAGGGAATTAGGAGAAAATGGGGAATTAACAGTTGGGACCGTGACAGATGAGGACTGGCTCATGGACCTCCAGTTTCCTCCTTCTGAAGTCAATAATCAGACTCCTTGGTCGTACTGGCATTGAGTGCTGTATTCTCAGTAAAAGCTTTCAGATAGATTCTAGTTCTACATCTGAAAGCAAAGAGGTACTGATGTCATATTATGATAATGGGCCTTTCTACAGAAGTGCTCTCTCTGGTAATAATGCCTACCAATGAACCCCGCATTGATTTCATCACCTCCTAAAAGCAATTGATACCCACAGTCATCCTCAAGATTCTGTGTGTTCTGTTGGAGTGATATTCCCTTGGTACTCCTGGGGATGGAAGTGAAGGTTTCCCTCCTAACTATGCTGCACCTTTTGTTACCCATAGTACTTCTTCCAATACGTTCATGGGCAAAAGCCAGATATTAATCAAGGGGTTTTGTTGCTTATGTTTAACCTGAAACCCTGAGTTTTCACAGAGTCCAGATCCAGTGATGAGATGTTATAGGAACACTCCCACCTGATCCTAGTGAGCCTGTCCTAATGGTAGATGCAATAAACTCTGGGAGTTTAGCTGATAGGTATGAATATATGAGTACAGCTACATAGGCTATTACTTCACTAATCCAGAGAGCACCCTTCCCTATTGGTCATTGATGCTCACTCTATTTTGTCTATGGGTTTGTTCTACCTATATCTACCTACAGTAGATGGTCACCAAGTAATCTTTGTGCTTTTGTTAGTTGATTGGGACAACAGAGTGACAAGTAGGCAAATATAAGTTAACCAATGAAGTGTAGAAATTAAGTCACATATAGGATGGACTGGGTAAGGACAGATTTCCTTCCTGAAAAAATAT
Organism: Mobula hypostoma; assembly: GCF_963921235.1. NCBI lineage: Eukaryota > Metazoa > Chordata > Chondrichthyes > Myliobatiformes > Myliobatidae > Mobula > Mobula hypostoma. The sequence goes on from NC_086128.1 coordinate 45,461,622, forward strand.
ATTAATACATCATCCTATTTTTATGATAATCCAGCAGATTCAAGTACAAATGTTCTGTCTATCGTTCATTATTTTTCATGAATAACAAAGAAGTTAAAACAGCAGGTAAGATGTTAAGTTTGGATTCAGACCAAACCGGATTGGTTATTTCATGTAATATGATAGCTGAAATATAACTGCCACTGGTTTCAAGTATTGTAAATTTACGTCTCCTGCTGATACAACTCATTAAAGTGTAAGCCCTACATCAGTGCATTGTGAAAGGTTTTGGTGCGAATGATACAGTGACAGTGAAGGGATGGTAAATCAATGGTAATCATTGGTTCCAGGTTTTCAGAGGAGAAAAATTGATACAAAAGTATGACCCAGGTATTAGATGTGACAGTAATAACCACCTTCTATTGTCCTTTTCAATAGGACACACCTGTGTTTTCAGAGTGATATGGCGCAGGCAGCTCATCAACATCACTGGAATAGAGCTCAGCCAGGAAATACCCAGAATTCACTGCACTTTAAATTATTAATCAGTTTACAAACAAAATAAAAGCAGAAATATAATACTACTTTTCCCTGCTGCTTTCCATTTCAGACAGCAATTTTGTGCTGCTCATCACTGATGTATGAAACGAACCCTATGCTCGGGCCATGAATGTTGAGACATTTTTTATTGAATTGTCTTAGGAGTTTTTTATTGGTTCCAATGAGGTGTAATGGCCCAGTTCATAGCATGGGAGCTGATATCTGTCCTAAGATTTTTATCCCAAAACTTTCATAGTGTACGGATCTAAGATTTCACCTCAACACATTATACGATATAAGCCTGAGGTAAGTGTACTATACTTGAAGCCAGGAGAATTGGTATACAAGCTACTTCAATACGTTCTTCTAATAACAGGAGGCTGGGCAGGGCAAAAAGCAATTGAAACCATTCGACTTCCATCCTGCCACCATAAAGACTCCATTACATTCTTCTTTTTCCTCCATTTCTGCCATGTCTGTTCTGATGATCAGTCGTTCTATGTAGGTGCTTCTTAGATGTCTTCATTTTTCCTAGCTGTAGCTTTCATAATCAATAGAGCCCTTGATTATGTCTCATCTATTTCCTGAATCTCTGCTCTCACTGTCTCGTCTCCCAGGATAAGGTTCCCTGGTCCTCCCTTTCCATCCAATAATCTTTAAGTTCAACTGATTATCCTTCAAAGTTTTTGCCATCTTTGATGAGATTTCATCACCAGACACATGATCCCCTCTCCTTCTCTTTCTGGATTCTGAAGGGACCACTCCTCTGTGGCTGCTTGGTCATTGCTTCCAAGTCAACCAACCACTCCCATTTTCACAGCAATTTCCTAATCAGTCACAAGAAAAGCACACCTGATCTTTTACCTCCTCCCTTTCCACCGTCTGCTAACCAAAACAGATTTGTCAGCAACTCACTTGCATTTCTTCATGCTCATGATCTGATCTCCTCTACCGGAGAAGCAGATAATTTGTGGTTTCCTGTGCTGATCCTTTGTGGTCCAGTGTGAGCTCGAGCTTTGTCCGGTTTTAACAAAGGGTCTTAGACCAGAAACATTAAGTCTTTAAAGTAATACACATCCTTTGGGATATCCTTAGAGGTGAATACTGTGTTTCTCTGTCTACAGAACTGACCTGATGAGTATTTCCAGCATTCTCTGTTTTTATCTCTTGTTAAATAAGGTGGAAATTTAACTGCTGCATGACTGAAGTACCCTTTGCCAGTGAATGACCAAATTAATTACAAATGAATACACATTCAATAACAGTAATTCGCTGGGCTGGTGCTTGATAAAATTAACAGTGAAATACTTTGCTTGAAATTAAAATGGGACCCCTAACATCTAAAGTAAATGTTGCTATAGCTTGGATATGTCCCAGCTGAAAGCAAGGTTCACTTCAGCTCTTAGGCCACAAGCTCATGCTCATGTTTTTGAAAAAATAGCTGAGATGAAGGAGAGGGCTATGAGGTCAAAAGCAACTGTTCTTGTACATGATTTGAATGAGCCAAATGGCCTGATAATCTATCATTCTATGAATTGATAATCTTCTCATTGCTGCCGTTTTAGGAGTTGTTTAAGGTCCTTCAAAATTCATAATTACCTGTTGAGGAATCCAGAACACAAATTGCTTTGATCTCATTCAAACCATTTTAAAATTCCAGCTGTTTTCTCCCCCATTATGAATCCCCTAAATCAGCAATCTTCTGTAGCAAAGCTATTGGGAGGCAGCAAATTCTAGAACCATCAAGAAATTCAGAAAGCTACCCTTTAATTGTGCCTCTGCTGTGCAGAGAAACATTAGACTGTGTGCTGGATTACTCTAACACAACAGCCTTATCACCATGTGACAAAATGGTTAGCACTGCTGTTCAAGGATCCAGAAACCTGGATTTGATCCTGATTTCCTATGTGGCAATCAGGATCAAATCCTGGCAGCCAGTGTGGATTTTGTGCATTCTTTTCATGATTTAATGGGCAATTACCTGGTGCTCTGATTTCCTTCCATATTCCAAAGATGTGCTAGTTAGTGAATTAACTGTAAATTACCTTTAGTGTAGGTGGTTGGTAGAAGCCTTAAGAAGGAGTTGATGAGTATGTTTGTCGGAAATAAGTGAGGAAATGGTATTTCTCTGGGTGCCGGTGGAGACTTGATCAGCTGAAAGACCCCACTGTACACCATAAAGAAATATGCAAAATGTATTAGTACCAATGTTTGTTGTAATATGAATTCTAGCTGTCTTTCTGTTGAATGGTAAAGGAGTGGCACAGTAGCATGGCGGTTAGAGCAATTGCTTTACAGAGCCACCGATCGCTGACTGGGGTTCGATTCCCACCGCTGTCTGGAAGGAATTTGTACATTCTCCCCATGAATGTATAGGTTTCCTCTAGATGCTGAGGTTTCCTCCCAAATTGCATGGTGTATGGCTAGGGTTAGTGAGTTGTGGGCATGCTATTTTGGTGCCGGAAATTTGGTGACAATTGCAGACTTCCCCCAGCACAATCGTTAAACTGTGTTGGTCTTTGACACAAAAAAAAACACATTTCACTGTATGTATCATGTTAATTTGGCAAATAAAGCTAATATTTATCTTTGCTTTTTGATCTGTTTGTATCTGCATTGCTAAGGTACTGGGTCTGTCAGGGAGACATTGCACCTGCTATCAGCTTTGCACTACATCAGATACAAAATTACACAACTCAGTTGTAGAGGATTAGATGGACAGAGATGGGAAAGAAATTGAATTTTGCATTCAGCATCTGAACTTGAACTGAAGATTCAAAGGAAGGGCACACCAAAACCTGCTATAGCGTGAGGTATTTCATTCGTAGCTTGGAGCCCACAGAAACATTTGGATTCAGTTTTCTGTTAAAGTAGTTAATCCATAGGGGAGAAGACATGTCGACCTCATGTTGTAAATTGCTTGTTTTCAGCACATGACTGTTGTCAGGGCATAGAGACAGAGCTGGTGCTGAGTGTTTATAGCTTACTGCACAACCCACTCCAAGCCCGATCCATGATCACATATTTTCCACACACATTTATTCACTTACCAAGGGCCTCCAGTAAAACATTAGTGCATGATTTATTGCTTCTGTTTCATTGCATGTGAGTATATTTCAACCAATATCTTTCAACCCATATCTGTTTCACATTCCAGTTTATTTAAATTTTCTGTAGTTTGGTAAAGTCCCGAGTTAGGCATTAATGAGTCTTTTCTGCTCTGTGTGTTATGTTTCCTCTTTAGGGCTTAGCAAGGCACCTCCATTCAGTTTGCAAACAAAACCCTGCCTTACCAAAACCCTTTTATTTTGATTCTTCATCTACCCTTATTCTGATGTCTCTATCTTTAGTATGATAAACTTTTCCAATAAAGTTCAAGGTGAGGCTGAGCAACAGTGCCTCATCCCCTGACTAAAAACATTTAGGATTTCTGGACTCAACAGTGAGACAGGCACTTATGGATTATCAACTGCTCTCATGTTTATATCATAGATTTCCAATACTCTTTACAAACTTCTTTCTTAGATTCATTCTGTGTTTACAAGCTTTTCATTGTTTTAGTTATTTAATTTCTGCTGTTAAGTTTAATCTTCAAAGTAAATTTAATATCAAAATACCTATATGTCACCATATACAACCCTGAGATTCATTTTCTTGCAGGCATTCACAGTAGAACAAGAAATACAGAAGAATCAATGAAAAGCTACACATAAAGATTGACAAACAACCGAAGTGCAAAAAAAAATGGACAGGTACAAAGTAAACAATTAATAATAATAAAATAATTAATAAAGTAAACAATAAATAAATACATAATGCTGAGAATATGAATTGTCAAGTCCTTGAAAGTGAGTCAGTTGGTTGTGGAACCAATTCAGTGCTGAGGTGAGTGAAATTACTTATGCTGGTTCAGGAGCCTGATGGTTGAGGTGTAATTACTGTTTTTAACCTGGTGGGACATAAGGCTCCTGTACCTCTTTTCTGATGGCAACAGTGAGAAGAGAGAATGGTTTGAATAATGCGAGTCTTGGTTGATGATTGCTGCTTTCTTGTGGCAGTATTCCTTGTAGATGTTCTCACTGGTGGGAAGGGCTGTGCCTGTTATGAACTGAGCTGTGTCCACCACTTCTTGTTGGTTTTTCCATTCTTGGGCATTTGGTGTTTCCATGCCAGGCCATGATGCAACCAGTCAGGTTACTCTCCACTGTCCATCTATAGAAGCTTATCAAAATTCCCCCTTTCTCTGTATCTTAAAAGTCATTATTGTTTAAAAAACATATAATTAGAGAAAACTAACAAATTTATGAATTATTCCCAGTTTTAATTCAAACATTAACCTTTCTTTCTCCATTGGTTCTGTCTGGTTTGCTGAACACTTCCAGCAACTTTTGTGCTTATACCAGATTTTCAGCATTTGCACTATTTTGATTTGTAACTTTACTTAACTATTCCAAATCCATGCACACTTTCCTTTTTTTTACAAGAATACATATAATCCCCTTTGGGTTAATATTCATTCTGATTTCACCTTTCAGCCAGTACCAGGACAGTTCTTACACGTGAGATGGTAATACCTGTGCAGAGACTGGCAGTAAGAAAGGAACAAATGTGCTTTATGGTGTGAAATGGTACATCTTTGGAATAGAATCCTTGCAAAATTTCCAATCTCAAATGTATTACATATGCACAAATACATCAGTGAGTTCAGGAGAGGAGTTTGATATGAGGTGATATGTACAAATTGAAGCATCTGTCCAAGATGCACAATGTTACTGTTAGCATCATGAAAAATGCATTTTAATTCAACGTTCAAGGTAACTTGATTATCAAAGTTCTGATATGTCACAATATTCTACCCTGAGATTTATTTCCTGATGGGTATCCTCAGTAAATCCACAGAATAATAACCATAACAGAATCAGTAAAAGACAGCACCAATTTGGATGTTCAACCAGAGTGCGGAAGGCAACAAACTGTACAAATACAAAAAGAAAGAAATACTAAATAAATAAATAAATAAATAAGCAATAAGTATCAAGAACATGAGATGAAAAGTTCTTGAAAGTGTGTCCGTAGGTTGTGGGAACAGTTCAGTGATGGGGAAAGTGAAGTTGAATGAAGTATCCCCTTTTGGTTCAAGAGCCTGATGGTTGAGGGGTAGTAACTGTTCTTTAACCTGGTGGTGTGAGTCCTGTGGCTCCTGTATCTTCTTCCTGATGGCAGCAGCGAGAAGCGAGCTTATTCTATGTGGTGGGGTCCAAGATGACCAGTGCTGCTTTCCTGCAACAGCGTTTTGTGTAGGTATGCTCAATGGGGGGAGGGCTTTACCCATGATGCACTGGGCCATAGCCACTACTTTTTGTGGGATATTTTATTCAAGGGTATTGGTATTTCCATAACAGGCTATGATGTAGCCAGTCAGTACTCTCCACGAGTCATCTTTAGAAGTTTGTGAAAATGTTAGATGTCATGACAATTCTCCGCAAACCTCTAACGAAGTAGAAGCCCTGTCATGCTTTCTTCTTAATTGCACTTACGTGTTGGGCCCAGGACAGGGCCTCTGAAATAATAACTCCAAGGAATATAAAGTTGCTGACCTTCTCCACTTCTGATCCTCCATTAAGAACTGGCTCATAGACCTCCGGTTTCCTTCTCCTTAAGTCAATAATCAGCTCCTTGGTCTTGCTGACATTGAGTGAGGGGTTGTTGCTAGGGCAACACTGAGTAAGATTTTCAATCTCCCTTCAATGTGCTCCCTTCTATATTCATCACCACATTTGATTTGGTCTACGATAGTAGTGTCGTCAGCAAACTTGAATATGGCATTGGAGCTGTGCTTAGCCATATAGTCATAAGTATAAAACAAGTAGAACAGGGGGCTAAGCACGTAGTCTTGTGGTGCACTTGTGCTGATGGAGATTGTGGAGGAGATGTTGTTGCCAATCCGTACTGACTGGGATATGCAAGTGAGGAAATTGAGGATCCAATTGCATAAGGAGGTATTGAGGCCAAGGTCTTGGAGCTTATTGATTAGTTATTGCCTATATTACCATTGAATTATATTGAACAGTGTGGCTGGTGTGTTTGTTCAGTATGTATAAAGTATTATTAATCAAGAATATCTATTATATTCTTTTCTAACAGCAAGTTACCAGCTATCCGATTGGGTACAACAAATGGGAGTTCCATTCCTTCAGGTTTTATTATTATTAGAGATTTTAAAAGAGTTAGGATTAAGATGTTTGTTTTACTTTTCCTTTTTTTCTTAGTTCAGCCTGCCTTCTTTTTTTTTATTTCTTTCTGTGTTATTGAATGCTGCCATTCCTACTTTTCAGTTCTTGTTCAGTCAATTTTAGAATACCTCAAACTATAGGCACAAGAGATTCTGCAGATGCTGGAAAGCTTGTGTGACACAAACATAATGCTCCAGCATTTGTGTGTGATACTTCAAAATGTTTGATTTTTTTTTCTGCTCAGATTCACAAAGCCCTGTTTCCCTTGCTGCATTGTTACAAAATCATAGGCAGTTGACACACAACAATTTTGCACAACCAAGGAAGCAAGGAGAAATTTCATACAAAACAGGTCCCATTATTCAGGAACACCTTCTTCCCTTCTGCCATCTGATTTCAAAATGGACATTGAACCCATGTACACTAAGTCAATACTTCTTTTAAAATTTCTGTTTTTTGCACTACTTCTTTTAATTTAACTATTTAACATACATATATATAATTTCTGTAATTCATTTTTTTCTATATTATCATGTATTATATTGTACTGCTGCTGCAAAGTTATCAAATTTCATAACCTATGCCGGTGATATTAAGTCTGATTCTGATTACTTCTCCCCTAGTAGATGATGTCTCGACATTGTGCCCAACCATTGTCAAACAGCATGTAGATAAAGCATAGAAACAGACCTTTTGGCACACTATGCCCATGCCAACCATCTATATTAATCTATTTACCAACAGTGAGTTCTGTCTGCTGTCCTAGACCATTGAGTCAACATCCAGTCTTTACTACATAGCCTTCAATAGGAACTTGCTGTGGACAACTTGACTGTCAAATTTCTAACAATGGCTCTAGTTCAAAGTGTGGTTCACTGAATAGAATACATTGGGATAATGTTTAAGGTGGTTATCCACTTTGGTGGCAAAAACAGGAAAACAGATTATTATCTGAATGGCGACCGAATAGGAAAAGGGGAGGTGCAACGAGACCTGGGTGTCATTATACACCAGTCATTGAAAGTGGGCATGCAGGTACAGCAGGCGGTGAAAAAGGCGAATGGTATGCTGGCATTTATAGCGAGAGGATTCGAGTACAGGAGCAGGGAGGTACTACTGCAGTTGTACAAGGCCTTGGTGAGACCACACCTGGAGTATTGTGTGCAGTTTTGGTCCCCCAATCTGAGGAAAGACATCCTTGCCATAGAGGGAGTACAAAGAAGGTTCACCAGATTGATTCCTGGGATGGCAGGACTTTCATATGAAGAAAGACTGGATGAACTGGGCTTGTACTCGTTGGAATTTAGAAGATTGAGGGGGGATCTGATTGAAACGTATAAGATCCTAAAGGGATTGGACAGGCTAGATGCAGGAAGATTGTTCCCGATGTTGGGGAAGTCCAGAACGAGGGGCCACAGTTTGAGGATAGAGGGGAAGCCTTTTAGGACCGAGATTAGGAAAAACTTCTTCACACAGTGAGTGGTGAATCTGTGGAATTCTCTGCCACAGGAAACAGTTGAGGCCAGTTCATTGGCTATATTTAAGAGGGGGTTAGATATGGCCCTTGTGGCTAAAACGATCAGGGGGTATGGAGGGAAGGCTGGTACAGGGTTCTGAGTTGGATGATCAGCCATGATCATACTGAATGGCGATGCAGGCTCAAAGGGCCGAATGGCCTACTCCTGCACCTATTTTCTATGTTTCTATGTCTCTATGTGGTTTATAAATGCAAATATTTATCTTTTTGTGCTCGAAGTTTGTAAAGGTGCACAGGAAAGCAGGAGAAACCTCACAAATAGCACGCAATATGCAGACTCTGCTTTCAATTTGGACTTAAAAGGCAACGATGGCACTTCTGTTTGTTAAAAGGCAGTCTGGAGCTTTGGAAATTTGCACAGAATTTCTTCTTTTATTGGTGTGTCACTTGCTCCTTTACCTGTGGGAGTGAAGTATTTCAGAACATGGCAGATATGACAGGTTCATCACGCATATACACACACAGTATGCCAGTGCAGTTGCCTGAGGAGTTCCGTTGATATTGTCCCTCCCTATCTCCTCCCAAGCATTGTGTGACTAACTTAATATCACACGTCAGTGAACAGTCTTGATACATACCAACAATGAATAGAATTCAACCCATAGTATAACATTACACATGAATGCATGTGGGGGAATTGGAATAGGAGGATAAGCATGACCCAACCTGTCAGTCAGCAAGGAAGGAAACTAGACCATGTGGATTTTGGCATGGTATAGAATGGGAGCAATTTTTAAATATCCTGGATGTCAAGAAACTCACTATTTACATTTGACCTAATTTGAAAATGATGGAAACACAAAGTTCCAGCAGCCACCTCACCCAGAAACTTTGGTTAAAATGGTTTCTGTGACCCTTAACTATGACTTGACTTATGCTGATAGCAGGGTAAACACTCAGGCTTGAGCTGCTTTCTGATAGAAAATAGACAACAAAACAATGCCAAGGAACAGACAAATTGAAATAGAAAATTAAATGAAATATGAAATACAAATAAAAATTGAAAATTTGGGGAATACTCAGCAGGTCATCGGTGGAGAGTGAAACAAAGTTAGTGTTTCAGGTCAATGTACTTCTTTTCAGACATGGAAAATGTGAGAAATGAAACAAGTTCAAAGCTGCAGAGAACACAGGGAGGGGCAGAGAGAATAAAAGGGAAGAGCAGTGATAGGGTGGAGGCCCAAGATTTGCAATGACACAGAAGGCCTATGTGAGATGTGAAGAGAATAAAATGGGATGGATTTAGGATTAATATAATCTTGGGTACAGGTAGGAAGTCATGAGGGATGGTGACCCACTCCCCCCTCCCAGGTCACCCAAGTCAGAGGACTATACAAGTCTGGAAGCTGAGGTCCGTGTGAGTCTAGAAGTAGAGGTCTGAAGGTCAAAACCAGCAAAGTCCAGAGGGAAAAGCCAAAGTTTGATATGACTTTATGATTCTATGAAATCTGAATTACCAGGAGAGGGAGGAGAGAGAAAAAAGTGAATGGACAAAATGTAGGCTCAGGAGGGAGTTCTACAAAGTGATCGCCCTATCTGCATTATCATGAGTACTAAATGCAGTATACTGAATTGAATAAAATTTGTAAATCGTCACCAGGGAGGGGTATTTGGGTCCTTGGACAACAGGAAGCGTGAAAGCAAAAGGGTAGGTGTTTCACCTTCTGTGGCTACATGGGAAGGGGGGGATTTGAGAAGGGGAGTTGGTTTTGGTAGACAGCAGAGAAATTTCAATCTAGTTATGACAATTAGATTTGTCTCCTTTCTTGAACCTTGACATAATTATGATCACATTCTCGAGAACACACCTTTAAGGTGAGAGGGGAAAAAAGCTTAAAGGAGAGTCACATTTTTTACACAGAGATGCTGGAACATGCTGTCAGAGGTGGTGGTACAAGCAGACATGATAATGGCATTTAAGAGGCATTTGGAGACACACATAAGCAAGCAGGGAATAGAGGAATGGAGGGATATGAATCATGTGCAGGCAGACAGGTTTCAATTAATTTGGTATCATGAACATAGTGGGCCAAAAGCCCTGATCCTGTGCTATACTGTTCTATGTTTTCTCTCATCTTCTGGCATGTCCATTTATTCCCACATATGGAAGATCAAAGCAACCCTTTGTGGCTGAACTTCTCCACAAACTTTAGAATTTCAGAAAGGATATCCCCTATTCTTATGATCTTGTTGATTCCAAGCTTAAGGGTGTCATCAAGGTGGGAAATGTAAAGGAAGTCGAGCTCTTGTAGATTAAACTGGAATCATCGAGAGAGGTGTGGTACTTTCATTTTAGCCGCTTTTCTTGTGATTGCAAGGCCCTATTGGACGTTGTTAATGTGAAATGCTGCAAGTCCAATTTACTGGTTTATTGGTGAACGGTGCGGGTAGATAGTGGGGGAGCTGTAAAGCCTCCATCGTAATAAGGACAAGGCCTCAAGCCACTGTGTTACCTGTTTGCAGTTGCCCAGGGGAAGGCACCTGAGTCGGGCACTTCACTGGATTGCCAGAGGTGGTGCAGTATGGTGTCCATGCTGGAATCGGTGTTGCCCCCCAAGTGTTCGCTTGACAGAAAACAAGTAGTATTGTGTTCAACGGCAGACTGCTGCAACATTCATAGACTCAGGGTCTTGGACTATATTTTTTGTGTAACTATGTTCTACTGCTATTTATATGTGTTATACGTGCTTTGCGCTGTGTATGACTCTTGGTAACACTGTTTTGTTTGGCGGTATTCATGTATATTCATGTTTGGTTGAATGACAATTAAACTTGAACTTGAACTTGTCCTATAAGGAAAGGATTTTTCTGGACCTTTGGGGGCTGAAGGGAACCTGATAGAGGTTTTTTTTTCAATTTTGAGAGAGGCAAAGACAGGGTAGACAGGCAGAATCTTTCCTTGGGGTAGAAACGTCAAATATCAGAGGCCATGTTTTTAAGGTAGGTTGAGTGGGGGGGAACCTTAAGGGTAACATGAGAGGCATTTTTTATGCACAATGTGGTAGATGCCTGGAAAGGGTTGCCGGGGTAGAAGTGGAATTGGTCAGTTTGGTGGAGTTTAAGGGACTTTTAGACAGACTCATGAATATAAAGTGAATGGAGGGATATTGATTACACACAGGGGGAGGACATTTAGTATAACTTGGCATCATGATCAGCACAACATCCTGTTCAGTGTTGCGCTGTTCTATATTCCATGTTGTCACAGTTAAGAAGTCTGTTGATCTTCCCTCCAGGTCCCTCTGTCCTTGACAATTTCACCTCCTTTCTTGGTTCTTAGCAGAGTTTTGGGGCAAACATTGTCCAAACACTGTTGGAGCAAACATCAGCAAGTTACTAGGTTTCCCGTGTTCTTTCCATCACCCATCTCTGCTTTAGGCTTTTGGTTTTATTTTGGATCTCAGACATCAGGTAATTGTTAACTGTTTTTTTCCCTTAAGATCAATTCAAGTTCAATTGTCATTTAACCATACACATGTATACAGCTAAATGAAGCTATGTTCTTTCAGCACCGGGGTGCAAAACACAGTATATACAGTCACACACAGCACAGAGTACACATAGTTACAACAGCCCATAGGCACAAAGTAACATTAGTCCAAGTCCCTGAGTGGAATGGCCTGAAGATTGACGCTGCATGGGGTGTTGTCCTGAGCCATGTTTCTGCAAGAACAAGCATGCAGCAGTTCCTCATCTCATGCTGGGTCAGCCACAGACAAAGGCAATCCAGCTTGTCTTCCAGGGAGTGAACACTGGGGAGCAGCACTGACAAAAGACCCAGCCTGCAGGGATCAGCACCCAACTCAACACAGATTCCAGCATGCCCACTATGATTTTGTTCTCTCCCACACCACTCTCTTACTGTAATCCTACATCTCACCTTCAACAAGCTACCCACTCAAATAGAGCTAATCTACAAGATAAATGAACAGTTGTTCAACCATAATGTTACCTCCACTCCAGAACCAAAGCCACTCAAATCAATAAACTTTTGGTGACATTGGTGTATATACATGTTTGAAGTCTGAGCTCCAAGTAATTTTTAATTTGATTTCTGAAGCATAGCTTTCAAGAGAATGAGCCTTTAAACGTCTGGAGTGCAGAGTTCCTCCAAGAATCTGCATTGTCTTTGAATAGTAAATAACCATAATGAGATCCTGGAAAATATGAACAACTTCTATCATCAAACTACTTCTTAACAAAGGCTGTCATTGATGATGAAAGTCATCTTTCACTCTGATGCATCAGCACCGAATCTGACTGTTTTAAAAAAGAAGTGTTTAAAAATCAAGCCTTCAATCCCAGAACAAAGCATATGGTCTACAAGGCAGCACTGATCTCTGTTTCCCAACTCCCATACCCCCTCAATTGTTTCTGAGATGTGGACTATCAACCTGAGGCATTTCAATAACCTAGAGAGTTACCACCAAAATCCTCCAATTCAGCTGGCAGTATAAACAAACTAACAGCAGCAACACCTCTCAGACCAACATCCCTAACATTGAGTTCTTAATTATATCTAATTGATGAGCATGCCAGATTATTTGTGTACCCAACAACAGACTTATGAAACGGACACGGTATGCTAGCTCCATGCAAGAGTTAATCAAAGCCTCCTTGAGAAAGTATAACATCCCCATTGATCCACAAGAGTCTGTAGTTGATGACCACACAGAATTGAGGAGGAGCCTTCGTGGTGTGAATGGGAACTGTAGAGTACACACTTAAGCCCATTATAAACAGATGAGGAGAAAATAAATTTGGCTGTGTTCCCAATAATGAACAAATGAATCCTGGAGGATCGTATGTATATTTGCATGGGTGTAAAATGTGAAGGTAGTGAAGATGATCAATAAAGTTAAAAGCAAACTGGATGAGAATTTGAGGATAATAAACTTGTTTGCTTGTGGATGTACAAAGTAGAACAGGTGAGTGGAATACCGAATTGCTCTACAGAGAGCTGGCATGGACTTGATGAGCTGAACACCACCAGTTTCAGGAACAGTTATTAGTCCTCAACCATCATGTTCCTACACCAGTGGGGATAACCACTCAACTTCACTCACCCTATCACCAAACTGTTGTGACAACCAATGGACTCACTTTCAAGGGCTCTTCATCTCATGTTCTCGATATTTATTGCTTATTTATTTATTATTATTTCCTTCTTTTCTTTTGTATTTACACAGTTTATTCCTTTTGCACATTGGTTGTTTGCCCGTCCTGTTGGGTGCAGTCTTTCATTGATTCTATTATGTTTCCTGGATTTACTGAGTATGCCCGCAAGAAAACAAATCTCAGGGTTGTATTCACTGACATTTATGTACTTTGATAATAAATTTAATTTGAACTTTGAACTATGCCTGAATGACATTATTACTAGAAGTCAGGTTAAATGTGCTTGCAAAGCTTTGTACACAATACAAAAAAATGTGCACTTTATTAAGATGTCAAAGAGTCTTAAAGAAAGAAATACAGTAGATTCCAGTTAATTGGGGCACATTGGGACCAGCACATTTTGGTTCAATTAAGTGGCTGCCCCAATTAACCAAAATTTCATGGAAATAGTTAAAAGTGTATAAAATGACAAACTTCCATTTAACTGAATAGCAAATTATGTATTTAAGTGAAATACAAAACACATTAGAACACTACCAATGCTACTACAGAACTATAAAACTGTGCATTAGATCCAAATAGTTATTGACGGAGGAATTCATCCAGTGTGCTTTGCTGTTTATAGGGTGTCAAGAGAGGGATCACACCTTTGATAGCTTGTCGTGTCCATTCTAGGGCAGCTCACTCACTTTTGGACCCCACTGGACACTTAGCTCTCACCCATGGCTCCAAGAAGTTGTTTGCCTGCGACAGCAGAAACACCCTGATACACCGCTTCGACAGATGGGTGACAATCTTTTGATTGTAGCTGACAAACCTCATACCCCAGTGAGATAGGGACATGCCTGTCCTAACATATGAAGTCAGCTCTGGCGGACAGGGAAGATGAGATCAATAGTGAGATCAGCGGTCAGGAAGCTGATTCTGCAACACTTCGTGGAGAGAGAAGGCCATGATAAGTCACAGAAATCATAGTCATCCACTTCACCCAAGGAAGACTCCACTTTGTGACAACTACTTGTACCACTGGACCTGGACTTCTAAAGTGAAGAAAGTGGAACTGCCACAGTGCAGTAGCTTTTCTGCTTTAAAAACTCTCCCGCCCAGGTTTCATTATCATTGTTGAATACAATGGACAACCAACATGTTGCCGTGTTTTTTTTTGATTGACTGTAAAAGAACAAAATTAGTGCAGACATCTAGTGTAGATAATAAACTGCCTTCATTTTCATTGTAATATTCAAGATGATTGACAATACCTTCCAAATTCTTTGTAGTTCCTAGTGAAAGCATTTTATTTCACTCCCAGTCGTTTCTAGCATCTACAAGCCTGAATGCTTGAATCTGCAGTGAACAAAACAATTCTAAGTGTCTTGCTGCTTATTTCTTGCCAACTATCAGTGACAAAAATTACTGCTTTTTGAATACAAACACACACAACCAACACTATTGAAAAACCATTCGCTCTAAGCATGGTGTAGGTCAAATATGATGACAGAATATAGTATTAATGGTAAGACTCTTGGCAGTGTGGAGGATCAGAGGGACTTTGGGGTCTGAGTCCAGAGGATGCTCAAAGCAGCTGCGCAGGTTGACGCTGTGGTTAAGAAGACATACGGTGTATTGGTTTTCATCAATCGTGGAATTGAATTTAGGAGCCAAGAGGTAATGTTGCAGCTATAAAGGACCCTGGTCAGACCCCACTTGGAGTACTGTGCTCAGTTCTGGTCACCTCACTACAGGAAGGATGTGGAAACCATAGAAAGGGTGCAGAGGAGATTTACAAGGATGTTGCCTGGATTGGGGAGCATGCCTTGTGAAAACAGGTTGAGTGAACTCGGCCTTTTGTCCTTGGAGCAACGGAGGATGAGAGGTGACCTGATAGAGGTGTATAAGATGATGAGAGGCATTGATCGTGTGGATAGTCAGAGGCTTTTTCCTTGGGCTGAAATGGTTGCCACAAGAGGACACAGGTTTAAGGTGCTTGGGAGCAGGTGCAGAGGAGATGTCGGGCTAAGTTTTTTACGCAGAGAGTGGTGAGTGCGTGGAATGGGCTGCCGGCAACGGTGGTGAAGGCGGAAATGATAGGGTCTTTAAGAGACTTTTGGATAGGTACATGGAGCTTAGAAAAATAGAGGGCTATGGGTAACCTTTGTAATTTCTAAGGTAGGGACATATTTGGCACAACTTTGTGGGCCAAAGGGCCTGTATTGTGTTGTAGGTTTTCTATGTTTCTATATCTAACGGCCACACAAGTTCATGCGGCTGACACTAGTTAGAAACTGTTTGGCAACAGTCTCCTGTTCCAATTAAGTGGCATCATGTCCCAAATAAACAAAGGGAATCCTGGCTATTTTCTCAATTAGTTTTTTTTTACTTCAAGAGTTGTCCCAAATAAGCAGCTGTCCTGATTAACCAACAGACCAATTAATCAGAATCTACTGCATAAATTAATTAGGGAAAGTTATTAGTAAAATATGATCAATAATAGAGCTTTGGATTAAAATCGCTCCAAAGTATGTCATTATATGAACATGCCATGGACTATATCAATGCTCCCATTCTTAATGGAGTTGTTTCATTGTTTATTATTTTCACATTCAGATGCCTGAAATACAGGGAAGCATCATAAATAGAAAGTCTAATCATTCCTTTAAAATTTCAGTGCCAACACAGTGTAAATAGAAACCTCTGCAGAATAGACAGAGTAAAATCTTCTTTAACCAAGCTGGAAGTACCAGGGGACAGAATAACAGAATCCAGAAATGAAATAACTGGGAAACATGCAAGAAGCTGAAAGTGCCTGTGGCAAAGATGATTGCAGCTGGAAATGAAAAATAAATGAGTTTTGCTCTTAATTCAATCAAGTTCAATTTCCTTTCTGTGCTGAATGAGGTGCTCCATGCCTGGGGAGTACTATCCCTGGACAATAACATGTGTGGAAGTGCAGTGACAAAAACATTGGGCTTAGCTGTCATTGAGTTTATCACTGTCTAGACTTATCAGGGAAAAGATAACCTTACAGAAATACTGAAAGCATCTGTGAAACTGCTCGGCTACAGCAGCAAATGTGTGGCCATCAAAATGTTGCGTAGTTATCTAAAATGGATAATATTGGAAGGGTCATGGGCAACAAAATATAATATGGAAAGAATCCTATAGTGACTAGGCAATCTGAATTAAGCTACAGACCCATGTTAAAATCAACTTGAAAAATCTTGAAAGATATGAGATAACATGGGAATGTTAATTTATGTGAAGACTGTTTCAGCAGAGGAGGACATTCAGCTAAGTGGGGGCACCATGGCACTTAATATGTAAATTCAGTGGCCACTTTGTTAGGTACCTCCTGTAACTAACGAAGTAGCGCTGAGTGTATGTTCATGGTCTTCTGTTCCTGTAGACCATCCATTTCAAAGTTCGACATATGCTGCATTCAGAGGTGCTCTTCTACACACCATGTTGTGACGTGTGATTATTTGAGCTTCTATCGCCTTCCTGTCAGCTTGAATTAGTTGGGCCATTCTCCACTGACCTCTCTCAGTAACAAGGCATTTTCACCCACCGAACTACCACACACACACACTGGATATTTTTCCTTTTGTTTTTCACCCCATTTTCTGTAAAATCGAGAGAGACTGTTGAGTGTGAAAATCCAGGAGATTAGCAGTTTCAGAGATACTGAAACCACCACGTCCAGAACCAACAATCATTCCACAGTCAAAGTCACACAGATCACATTTCTTCCCCAGTCTGATGTTTGGTCTGAACAACAACTGAACCCCTTGACCATGTCCGCATGCATTGAGTTGCTGCCACATGATTGACTGATTAGATATTTGCATTAATGAGCAGTTGCACAGGTGTACCTAATAAAATGGCTGCTGAGTGTACAGCAGGTATAATTAAAGAAGCACTCCAATTCTGACACCTATCACTGTGTGCAAATCTGCTCGAAGCATTGTTTTAGTCAGGTCAATGGAGCACTATGGCTATTATTTTTGACTATAAGAATAATTGGGAATGGACACAGGAGACAGCAGAATCTTCTGTACAGATACTGATAGAAAAATCGTATCTGTACTTGTCTTCCCAAACATATTAATTTTACTTCAAGACTTTGATGAAGGAATTGAAAACTGGTCAGTTCAGAAAAGGGATAGGGTTTCAGGGTCTCAGCCAGTGAGCAATTGATAGAGGGTGAAAAGGAATTTCCTGAATAACTTAATGGTCATCAGCTTGCAGTATAATTCAATTCTGCGTTGTGCACTTAGACTAGAAATTAAAGCTTTTCATGTGTAAGCTAGAACATGAGCACAGAACCCAAATGCATAGTGAGCTTCATTTTAATTTTAAAGGACCAAAGGACCAAAGAAAGTAAGTACTTTCTTTCCCTCTTGTATGAGAAGGAAACTTTCAGCAAGTCAATGGCACTCTGAATATTCTTAACAATGCAATGGGCTGGAGTTACATTCGAACTGTTAGTCACACCTGGGACTAACACTCAAAATGGTGTTGGCCTTACGTTGTTGCTTTGGTTTACATGAATCATGTGTCACGGAGCTGCCAAATTCATCCTCATGCTCACCAGAAACCATCTTATATTGTTATATAAAGCGGCAGGATAATTTAGCATTCATTCAAAACAGTCAGGAGACAGGATAAAGTACACAGCACAACTGCCAGCAGTTTCTACATCATCACATTGTGTGGAGACCAATGGATGTGAAACTTACTCTTCCTGCGAAATGGAAGATGAACTTTGAGATTCGCCTTCTTATAAAGAAAACAAAGAACCCCAATAGAACCCATTAAAAAATGACTATCACACACCTAATGTGCAAAAAAGAACAAATCATGCAAACAATAAAAAGTAAAGAAATAACATTCAGAACTAAAGTTCATGAAAGTGAATCCACTGCCACGAAGCCAATTCATCATTGCAACTAATCCAAGAGCCCGTTAGGTGCATGCCATAGCCTCAGCTCAGTGCAGAAACAAGTACACCCCGTGGAGCACCAAGTTGAACACCGGCCCATTCCTCGCCTCTGGCCCCAACATCCCGACCTTTTCAATCTGGCCCAGTATTTAAATCAGCCGAACACTAGCTCGTTCCTTGCTCTCCGGTCTGGGCCCCGCAACTTCAGTTCAGCTCCAATTCTGCTCCGACAATGACCAAACATTGCCTTGTTCCTTGCTCTCTCGGTCCCAGGCCCCTCTGCTTCATTTTGGCCCATACCTATCACGCCACACCTTTACTGCACCTTCAAGACTCCAGTTCGCACCTCAACAATGCTGGTTCATATAGTCGGTTCAAAGGCACAACTCCAAAAGGGTCGCTACAGGCTATTTATTGTCCGGATAAAGTGTAATTAATAGAATAGCTAGTAGATTTGTTTGCTGCCAATAAGGCATCACTGTGACCCACTAGCGCCATCTTAAGCAAGAATATTGTATCCAGTGGTCCCATTGTTGCCTCCTTTATTTTGGTGAGAACTGACATAAACTAGGGACAGCTTTGTTGATCAGCAAAGAATGGAATTTCCTGATGGCCAGCTATTTTAATTCCTATCCCATTCCTGTTCTGACATATCAGTCCACAGCCTCCTCTTCTGCCATAATGAGGTCACTCTCAGTTTGGAGGAGTAACATCTCATATTCTGTGTAGGTAATCTCCAACCTAACGGCATGAACATCTATTTCTCCAATTTACAGCAAGGTTTTCTTCCCTCTCCCTTCCCTGTTCCATTCCGCACTCTAGCTGCTTACCTCTTCTCCTCAACTGCCTAGCACCTCCCACTGGGTCCCCTCCTCCTTCTCTTTCTCCCATGGTCCACTCTCCTCTCATCAGATTCCTTCTTCTCCAACCCTTTGCATTTTCCACCTATCACCTCCAAGCTTCTTACTTCATCCCCCTCCCCTTCCCCATCAACCTGGCTTCACCTACCACCTTCTAGTTTGTCCCCCTTCCCATTCTCCCATCTTCTTATTCTGTCATCTTTTGAAGCCTGAAACGTCAACCGGTTATTCATTTCCATAGATGCTGCCTGACCTGATGAGTTTCTCCAACACTGTGTATGTTGCTGTGGCTACACTGCAGTGGAAAAAGAAGTAAAGATTGAAAGAAACAGGGAAATGCAGATTGCTCGGCACACAGCACGCTTGACTCTTTCAAGACTGGCACTTAAACTACATTATGATAATGGAAGAATAGCTTTACTTCTGCACTATTGCTTCAGTGCACGTTAACTTTCTCAAAAGGGTTGAATATATTGCCACCTTCTGGTCACTCTTCTGGATTTCATTATCCTCTGGAAGTGAAGCTGGACAATACAAGTAAATCAACTTAAAAAAGAGGAAAAGAACAATGGATGTATTTGATGTTGAACTGTGCACACAGTTTATCATTTATGTAGCACAATTAGAAGTTTTTCCACCTCTAACTAATTGCACTATGTTTCATGTTTGCTGTTTGTTATCACATTATCAGATGAATTGCTGGTGCACTTTATTTCTGCTTTTCCTATCCGAACTCTGATAGATTTGGCTCTTTAGACTTGTTTTTTCCAGACCTTCTTTGCTACTTCATGCTTTAACTTAGATTTCCTTGCCATATATTTTCTTCAATGTTTGAATACCCAGTCTTACACATAACCAATAAAGTGAAATATCAAGCCAAATATCCGAGTCCTCATTTCCCTTCTGTTTTCATTTACCTTTTCTTTGTACCTCATTTTCTATCCTTTTACTGCAATGACATTTGTTCTACATTTTGTGTTTACACAGTTTATAGAATACATTTGTTTATCCCACAATTTACTGGATTGCTCTCAATTCAGAATAAGTGCTTCAAACTCTTTTTAAATTCTGGAAACAGATTTAATTGTTTCAGTTTAGTTGATGGAAATAAAATATTCCATGTCAATAAGCCAAACAACCTTGGATTGCTCAGAACTGCAGAAAGGCCAATTATTCCTACAGCTTCTCCTCTCTGACATGCAGTGGTATCTTAGGAGTTCATGTATTCTCATGGCTGCTGGAGCAAACACTAAAATAGTGTATTGTAAATCATTTTGCTTGGAGACTCTTTGCATTCAGGAGGAAGAAGGGAAATGTAAATTCGGATCTAAAATGGTCACAGGAGCTGTTGAAAATCAGGAGTTGAAGTTTAGTGGGGCTTGGTGAGAACCCATTTGGAACTGTTGTGGTCTCACTGGCTGAGGAAGGTCATAGGAACCTTCGAGTCAATGGTCCATAGGTTGAATCCTAGGTGTACAGGGTTACCCTATGAAGGGCAGCTGAGGAAGCTTGAACAGCAAACAACCTGCTGAAGGAACTGAACTGGTGGAAAGAGAGGTGTAGCTGTTTCAAGTTGAATCCCTGCATCAAAAATAAGAAGGGAGATAGCCAATATCATGAAGAGAGGGGGAGATTTGTGACAGAGATCACAGTTGAATGGTGGACCAGGGGGCTGTGAGTATGTTGAGGGACAACAAAGTGGATCAAACCAGGTAGGGAAGGGGGAAGGATAGACTTAGAGACATGACTGATGGAAGTAAAGAAAAGGAGGAAGATGGAGCTGGAGGGGAGGGGAGGGTGAAGGTAGTCTCATCGTAGACTTCTGTCAACAGATTGGTAATATCTCCTCTCTGACCATCAACATATGTGCACTTCATGGTTGCATGCTTGTCCCCCTGCCTTACTCTCTATATAAACATTATTATTGCCTAAGCACAGTTCCAATCCCATACACAAATTCGCCAATGACACTACGTTGTTGGACGAATCACAGGTGGTGATGAGTCAGCAAACTGGAGTGAGATGGGACACATGGGTAAGTACTGCAGTAACAACAACACCTTGGTTCATAGTCAGTCAAACTAAAGGGCTAACTATTGACTTCAGGAAGGGAAGGAGGGTGAACATGCACCAATCTATAATGGGTGTTTGGCAGTACAGAGAGTCAGCAGCTTAAAATTCCTGTGTGTTAATATGTTGGATGATCTGTTCTGGGCCCAGCACTTAGATACACAAGGAAGGTGTCCCAGCATTCTTATTTTCTTAGGAGGTTCAGGAGGTTCGACTTGTCACCACGCTCACGCACTATGACAGATGAATTTTTGAAGGTATCCTGACTATTTGCACCATTGTTTGGTACTGTAATTCAAATATGCAGGGACATAAGAACCAGTAGAGATTAGTGGACTCAGCCCAATACATCACAGGTACATCCTTCCACACAGTATCTACAAGTGTGGTGAGAGACCTTGACAAGGATGGTTAGGACCCAAATACTGGAGTATCTGAAGGCAAGGACCGAGACACGGAATAACTAAGAACTGTGCAAAAACAAAACGTTTGACAATATCTCTAGTTAGCCTTACAATTGAGCACTGAGGCTCCATTCAAGTGCTCTTTAAATACTCAATTCTTGATGCCCAAAATATGATTGCCAATTAGTGGGTCAGTCCTGAACACTTAAAGGGTCTGTGCCAGCTAGCTATACTCCAGAAAGTGAGGGTGTCTAAACCCTGCAAGCTGGCCCAGTTGGGAGTGTCTTGTAACAGGACCCCCTCCCCTATGGTTGACTCCTGATGGTCTTGGATGCTCGGAGAGACTGTGATGGTAATCGTGGATGAGAACTAGGTCCTAAGTGTCTCTTTCAAACACCAAACACCTCTCCTCAGGTCCTAATCGAGGTATTGCTGAACACCCCAAACAGTACGTGAGTCCAAAAGTCTTATCACCGTGAAGACCTGTTCTCCGTCGATAAACCTGGGTGGTGGCAGGGCTGATGGCGGCAGGGCTAAGGGGCTGGTGCAGACAGATTTTAATTTAGAGATGTGGAAGGTGGGGTTGATCCTCAGGGTCTTGGGGACCTGTAAGGTGTAAGCCACTGGGTTTACTATCTTCAGGACTTTGAAGGGTCCAATGAACTTTGGCACCAACTTTCTAGACTCCAGAGAGGCAAATCCTGAGTGGCGAGCCAGACCGGTTGCTCAGGTTGCAAACTGGGTCCCTGTCTTTTCCTTCATTTAGCCTTTATTTCAGCCTTCTGGGTAGAGACCAGCAAAATATCTCTTGCCCTAATCCATTTTTGTTTGCAACGTTGGACAAGATCTTCAGCTGCAGGAACCCCAAACTCAGCCTTCCGTTCTGAAAAAGTGGCAGAGGATAACCAAATTTGACCGGTGATACCCCTTGCACTGAATGCTGTAAGGTGTTGTGGGTGATCTCTGCCCACAGTCAATGGTCGCACCACTCATCAGGTCTTTCTGAGGCCAGGCGTCTCAGGGTATGTTCTAAATCTTGGCTGGTCTGCTCCGTCTGGCCATTGGACTGTGGGTGAAACCCAGAGGAAAGACTTGCTATTGCCCCATTTAGCTTACAGAACGCCCTCAGAAATGTAACGCGAATTGAGGACCACGATCAGAGTCAATGTCCACCGGGAATCCACGGATCCTAAAGATCCGGTCCAGGATAATTTCAGCCATCTCCGCCACAAATGGTAACTTGTCCAAGGCAATGAACTTGCAGGCTTTCAAAAACCAATCGACAATTACCATGATGACCATCTTCCCTTTGGTTGGCGGAAGACCTGTGACAAAATCCATGCAAACATGTGCGCATGGTCTTTCCAGAACAGGTAAGGGGTGGAGGAGCCCTTGATGTTGGGTATGGGGCTCCTTGTTCCGGGCGCATTCCGCACATGCCTGCAGGTACTGTCGAACCTCTTTCATCATTCTGGGCCACCAATACTGTTGATACACTCAAGGGTCCTGGCAATCCTGAGTCATTCTCAATGAATGTCCCCATTGGAGTACCTGAGACTGGATGGAACTTGGGATGCATAGCCGTACTTAGGAATCTCCCTTTGCACTTGGGCCTTGCGGACAAGAGCGTCAATTCCCCAATTGGCGCCATCACCTTGGCTTGGGAAAAAGTAGTGGCAGGCTGCTCTTCTCATTCTGGTTCATCAGACTGACAGGACAAGACATCTGGCTTCTGGTTCTTTGACCCCGGTGGAAAGGTCAGGATGAAATTAAAGCAGTTAAAGAACAAAGACCACCTGGTCTGAGTAGAGTTCAGTCTTTTAGCCTCCTGGGTGTAAGCCAGGTTCTTATGGTCTAACTTAATGATAAAAAGGTTCTCGGCCCCCTCTAGCCAGTGACGCCATTCCTCCAAAGCTAACTTAACCTCAAGAAGCTCCCGATTCCTGATCTCATAGTTCCTCTCTGCTGGGGATAACCACCTGGAGAAGAATGCAGATGGATATAGTTTATCATCTGAAGGTAACCGTTGAGGCAACACTACACCCACTCTGATGCCTGAAATGTCCACCTCCATGGTGAAGGGAAGGTCCAGGTTAGGAGAAAACAAGGTGGGAGCTGTAGTAAACCGCTGTTTAAGCTCCATGAAAGCAGCCTCCTCTTCAGTACTCCAGATAAAAGGGCCCATGGATTTCTTAGTTAACGCCGTTAGTGGAGCTGCTACCAAGCTGAAGTTTCTGATGAGCTTCCAGTAAAAGTTTGCAAACCTCAGGGATTGTTGAACTTGATTAATACTGGATGGCTGTGGCCAATCTCTGACTGCCTGGCTCTTGGTAGGGTCCATTTTGAGAATGCCATTAGAGGTGATGAAACCCGAAAATGAAATGGTCGTCACATGAATTTCAGACTTCTCCAGCTTGACATAAAGTCCATGGTCTAGAAGCTTCTTTAAAGTGTCCCTGACATTAGTGACGTGCTCCTCCATGGACCTCGAGAAGATTAGAATATCATCCAAGTAGGTGAAGGTGTAATTATGGATAGTATCCTGGAGCACGTCGTCTATAAAGGCCTGAAAAACTGCTGGAGCATTCACAAGACTGAAGGGTACAACCAGGTACTTATAGTGCATTGATGGTGTATTGAATGCAGTCTTCCACTGCTTTATATGGACCAGATTCTATGCACTCCACACATCCAGTTTTATGAATACTCTTGCCCCTCGGAGCATCTTGAAGGCCATATTCATGAGTGGAAGGGGGTAACAATTCTTGGCCGTTTTGCAGATTAAAACCCAGTCAATGCATGGCTGCAGACTCCTATCTTTCTTTTGTACGAAGAAGAAGTCTGTGCCAGCTGGTGAGATGGAGGGCCGAATGAAGCCCGTGGCAATAGCCTCCTTTATATACTCCTGAGAGCGCATACAATCAAACTGCGGAGGGCAATTACCAGGCAGCACAGTTGTAGGGTTGGTGCAGTGGAAGAGCTGAGACCTTTCCCTTGCTGAAGACCTCTTCCAAGTCCTTGTAGACAGAAGGGATTTTGACCGGTTTCGGTGTTATCTTCTCCGGACCTTCCTTTGAGGATGACTCCTGAGGCATCTTAGGTGGCAGGGGTGATTCAACAGACCTCAGAGACCACCCTAGGCTCATAAAGCACATTTGTAAAAACAGTGGTCAAATCAGAGTCCAAATCCCCATCTGTATCCTCAGGCAATGGCAGTGAGGCATTACAGATGGCCCTTGCCACCCCCACCCCCCTTCCCCAGAACAATAAGCTTCAAAGATCTGTGCATAGGAGTCTTTCCTTTCCTTGAGACTAGGTGGCAGGATTCCTTAGCTTAGGTGCACGTTTTCCAGACTGCTTGGTTATCTCCATGGTCTTCTCCTGAACTAGAGATTCTCTCTCTCTAGTTCTCATGAGTCCCAGCTAGGCAGAGTCCCATAGACCGGGTCTGGCTTGTCTGTCCTTGAAGGCAGAGATTAGATCTCCAGAAGGCGTTGGGTTACCTCGCAATGAACATCGGTTGGTCTCGGGAGAGCCTTAGGGTCAGAACACCACATCACAACGTACCCTCTTGCAATGACTGAACCAAGCAACGATTCTCCCCTCTCTCCAGTCCATGGATAGGTTGTGCTGGGACAGCCAAGGGTACCCCATTTCCCCATTTTGATATTTGGTCTGAACAACAACTGAACCTCTTGACAATGTCTGCATGCTTTTATGCATTGAGTTGCCACCACATGATTGACTGATTAGATATTTGCATTAATGAGCAGATGTACAGGTGTACCTAATAAAGTGGCCACTGTGTGTATTTTGTTGCCACTAAAGTCTGCAGCAGAAGCCTGAATAACTCTGTGCTTGACGTGCTGCAGTTGTTATGGTGCACACATTAGCAGGTAGTAGAATTTCAAGCTATACAACACAGTGACATTGATTTCAGAAGGAACTATTGGTAGTTGCTTTACACAGAAGGAAGTGCAAGATGTGGAAGACATAATTTACTGGATTTGTTCTCATGAGCAACTTTGGCAAGACCATATTTATTGTCTTTCCCTGAGCAAATGAAGGGATGTCTGTGTCTTTATGCTCACTACTCCTTTGCTTCCATGATGGTGAGCAATAATGAAATGGTGACATAATTCTAGGTGGAATAGCATCTGTTGGAAATGATTCTGCCTGCTGCTTCAGCTTTCAGATTTTCTTGAAGTTGGCTTAGTGAATATTGGCAGTGAATTTTGTAGTAAGGAGAAACAACAGTCAAAATATCCAAGAGATAGAAGTGGAGGTGCATCAAGTCCAGTGAAAGGGTATTAACAAAAATACTGCATATGTCCTGCATGGCATTGAACTTTTTGAGTTGGTATAGGAACATCCATCCAGGTAACATCAGACATTGGTTTAAATGTTGCTGATGCCATGGAGTTTACAGAGTTATTTTCAGGAGTAGTGTCCTTTTCATTTAGCTATATCTTTGATATGATTGGCTTTAATTGGAACCTAGCAAGTAGGCAGAGTATAATATGACTCACCCAGTACTATAAAATGGTCGACATTCTGGTATCAATAGTTGCGCAGATAAATTCTGGTTGATATTTTGGATGTGTTAATAATATAGCAGAAATATGGGATAATACTCCAACTACTCCTCAAATTGAACATGGTCAATATTTTATTCTTCAAGTCAGAGATTGATCATAGACCATGAGACCATAAGATGTAGGAGCAGAGTAGGCCATTCAGCCCATCGAGTCTGCTCCGCCATTCAATCATGGGCTGATCCAATTCTTATAGTCATCCCCACTTCCCTGCCTTCTTCCCCTACCCTTTGATGCACTGGCTAATCAAGAACCTATCTATCTCGGCCTTAAATACACTCAATAACTTGGCCTCCACATTTGCTCATGGCAACAAATTCCACAGACTTACCACACTCTGACTAAAGTAATTTCTCTGCATCTCTGTTCTAAATGGATGTTCTTCCATCCTGAAGTTGTGCCCTCTTGTCTTAGACTCCCCTACTATGGGAAATAACTTCGCCATACTTAATCTGTTCAGGTCTTTTAACATTCAGAATGTTTCAATGAGATCCTCCCTCATTCTCCTGAACTCCAGGGAATACAGGCCAAGAGCCGCCAGATGGTCCTCATACAGTAACCCTTTCATAGAACATAGAATAGTACAGCACATTACAGGTCCTTTGGCCCACAATGTTGTGCCGACCCTCAAACCCTGCCTCCCTTATAACCCTCCACCTTAAATTCCTCCATATACCTGTCTAGTAGTCTCTTAAACTTCACTAGTGTATCTGCCTCCACCACTGACTCAGGCAGTGCATTCCACGCATCAACCTCTCTCTGAGTAAAAATTCTTCCTCTAATATCCCCCTTGAACTTCCCACCCCTTACCTTAAAGCAATGTCCTCTTGTATTGAGCAGTGGTGCCCTGGGGAAGAGGCGCTGGCTATCCGCTCTATCTATTCCTCTTATTATCTTGTACACCTCTATCATGTCTCCTCTCATCCTCCTTCTCTCCAAAGAGTAAAGCCCTAGCTCCCTTAATCTCTGATCATAATGCATACTCTCTAAACCAGGCAGCATCCTGGTAAATCTCCTCTGTACCCTTTCCAATGCTTCCTCATCCTTCCTATAGTGAGGCGACCAGAACTGGACACAGTACTCCAAGTGTGGCCTAACCAGAGCTTTATAGAGCTGCATCATTACATCGCGACTCTTAAACTCTACCCCTCGACTTATGAAAGCTAACACCCCTTAAGCTTTCTTAACTACCCTATCCACCTGTGAGTGGAATTATTTTTGTGAATCTTCTCTGAACCCTCTCCAATGTCAGTCTATCCTTTCTGAAATAAGTAGCCCAAAACTGCACACAATACTCCAAGTGTGGTCTCACAAGTGCCTTATAGAGCCTCAACATCACATCCCTGCTCTTCTATTCTATACCTCTAGAAAAGAATGCCAACATTTCATTTGTCTTCTTCACCATCGACTCAACCTGGAGGTTAACCTTTAGGGTATTTTGCACAAGTACTCCCAAGTCTCTTTGCATCTCTGCATTTTGAATTCTCTTCCCATCTAAATAATAGTCTGCCCATTTATTTCTTCCACCAAAGTGCATGATCATACACTTTCCAACATTGTATTTCATTTGCCACTTCTTTGCCCTTTTCCCTAAACTATCTAAGTCTTTCTGGAGGCTCTCTGTTTCCTGAACACTACCCACTCCTCCACCTATTTTTGTATCATCGGTAAACTTAGCCACAAATCCATTAATCTCATAGTCTAAATCATTGACATACATGGTAAAAAGCAGCAGTCCCAACACCGACCACTGTGGAACTCCACTGGTAACCGACAGCCAACCTGAATAGGATCCCTTTATTCCCACTCTCTGTTTTCTGCCAACCAGCCAATGTTCCACCCACACTAGTAACTACCCTGTAATTCCATGGGATCTTATCTTGCTAATCAGCCTCATGTGTGGCACTTTGTCGAAGGCCTTTTGAAAATCCAAGTCTCCTTTGTCTACCCTGCTTGTAATTTTCTCAAAAATTGCCGTAGGTTAATCACGCCAGATTTTCCTTTCAGGAAACCATGCTGGCTTTGGCCTACCTTGTCATGTGCCTCCAGGTATTCCCATAATGTCATCTCTAATAATTGATTCTAACAACCTCCCAACCATTGATGTCAGGCTAACAGGTCTATAGTTTCCTTTCTGCTGCCTCCCACCCTTCTTAAATAGCGGAGTAACATTTGCAATTTTCCAGCCATCCAGTACAATGCCAGAAGCTATCGATTCTTGAAAGATCATTATTAATGCCTCCGCAATCTCTCCAGCGACTTTCTTCAGAACCCGGGGGTGCATTCCATTAGGTCCAGTAGATTTATGCACCCTCAGACCATTAAGCTTCCTAAGCACCTTCTCAGTCGTAATTTTTACTGCATATACTTGACTTCCATGACACTCTTGAATGTCCGGTATACTGCAGATGTCTTCCACTGTGAAAACTGATGCAAAATACGCATTCAGTTCCTCTGCTATCTCTGCATCTCTCATTACAATATCTCCAGCGTCATTTTCTATTGGTCCTATATCTACCCCAACTCTCTTTTACCCTTTATATACTTAAAAAAGCTTTTAGCATCTTCTCTGATACTCATCACCAGCTTCATTTCATAATTCATCTTTTCCTTCCTAATGAGCTTCTTAGTTTCCTTCTGCAAGTTTTTAAAAGCTTCCCAATCCTCTACCTTCCCACTAGCTTTGGCTTCCTGTGTGCCCTCTCTTTTGCTTTTACTTTGGCTCTGACTTCACTTGTCAGCCATTGTAGTGTCCTTCTTCCATTCGAAAATTTCTTCTTATTTGGAATATATCTGTCTTGCACTTCCCTCATTTTTCGCAGAAACTCCAGCCATTGCTGCTCTGCTGTCCTTCCCGCTGGTGTCTCTTTCCAGTCAGCCGTGGCCAGTTCCCCTCTCATGCCATTGTAATTTCCTTTATTCCACTGAAATACCAACATATTGAAATTTAATTTCTCCTTCTCAAATTTCTAAGTGAACGCGATCATATTGTGATCACCATTACTTCAAGGTTCCTTAACCTTAAGCTCTCTTATCACCTCTGGATCATTGTACAACACCCAATCCAGCACAGCTGATCCCCTAGTGGGCTCAACAATAAGCTGTTCTAAAAAGCCATCCCTTAGACATTCTACAAATTCTCTGTCTTGAGGTCCAGTACAGGCCTGATTTTTCCAATCCACTTTCATGTTAAAATCCCCAACGGTTATCATAACATTGCCCTTCTGACACGCCTTTTCTATCTCCTGCTGTAATTTGTAATTCACATCCCAGCTGCTGTTTGGAGGCCTGTATACAACTGCCATTAGTGTCCTTTTACCCTTGTCATTTCTTAACTCAACCCATAGAGACTCTCCACCTTCTGATACTACATCATCCCTTTCTAATGATTTAATATTATTTCATATCCACAGGCCCACACCACCCCCTCTGCCTACTAACCTATCTCTGTGATATACTGTATATCCTTGGACGTTCAGCTCCCAATGGCAGCCATCCTTTAGCCAAGTTTCAGAGAGGACCACGACGTCATACTTGCCAATCTGTAGCTGAAATTCAAGATCAGCCATTTTATTTCTTATGGCTGCATGCATTCAAATATAACTTTTTTAGTCCATTATTTGTTGCTTTTTGTTTTAACTGCACGACACCTCTATTCCTTTGTAACTCATCCCAGTGGCTGTGATTATGCCTTATCTCCTGCCTGTCCTTTCTATCATCTCTGTTGCACACTATCTTTGAATTATTTCTGTTTTCCCCTTCCTCAGCCCTATCACTCCGGTTCCCATCCCCCTGCCAAGTTAGTTTAAACTCTCCCGAACAGCTCTATTAAGCCTACCTGCTTGGATATTGGACTCCTTTGGGTTCAGGTGTAACCCGTCCTTTTTGTACAGGTCGTGCCTCCCCCAGAAGAGGCCCCAATGATCCAGGAACCCGAAGCCAGGTCACAATTGAATGCCTCTGGGGTTGGAAGGTGTGCTGACCCCACAGAATGGCCGACTGGCTCTCCCAAGCAACTCTGGCTTCCTCCTTGCGAACGTTGATGAACAGCTACCTGGAGGTTGTGAAACCCCAGGCCTTGTCTGGAAATCCTTTCACTGTGGCTAGCCACAGCAGACGAAAATTCTGATACCCCATTGGGTTCATATTGGTTCAATCATACTGTGATTAGAGTCCTTGATGAGGATGATTTGGACCTAAATGTTGGAGTACCCGAAGGCAAGGATCGAGACATGATATAAAGCTGGAACGAGAACTGAACAAAACAAAACACTGGACGATATCTCTAGTTCAGCTTACGAATGTGCTCCATTCAGGTGGCTCTTTAAATACTCAATTTTTGGAAACAAAACATGACTGCCAATTAGCGGGACAGTCCTGAATGCTTCAAAGGGCCACACCAGCTGCCCATACTCTGGTGTGCCAAAGCATCTAATCTCCAGAAGCTGCTGTGGTTGGGATCATCTTGTAACACAAGAGGTGCTGTGTCAAGATGGCAACGTCTATCATCAAAGATTCCCACCATGGGCACCATGCCATCTTCTCACAGCTATACAGAAGTCTGAAGTCCCAGACCTTCAGGATCAAGTACAGCTGCTTCCCTTCAACCACTCAGTTCTTGAGCTAACCAGCACAACCCTAGCATTACATTTTAGCAACACCATGATCACTTTGCATTGAAATGGACATTGTTCCTAATTGTGTTTTTCTTGTAAAACGTGTATAATTCATGTTTAATATACAGTATGCTTTTCTAATGAATGCTGCTTATATGATATGCCTGTGATGCTTTTCATTGCGCCTGTGCATACATGTAAGACCATAAAACCGTAAGACATAGGAGCAGAATTAGGCCATCCGGCCCATCAACTCTGCTCCGCCGTTCAATCATGGCTGATCCTATTTTTTTCTATCTCCTCTTCAACCCCAGTTCCCAGCCTTCTCCCTGTAACCTTGCAGTTGTGCATATGACAGTAAACTCAACATTGACTTTGAACATGGAGACCACTGCCAAACAGTGATAAATAGGGACACGAAGGCTATCATAAGGAATGAAGGGGATAATGGAAACCATTAGGGAAGAGGTGAAAGGCAGATGGAAGGAGGGATAAATGGGAGGGAGAGAGACATGGGGTGGGTGAGATGTGTGGGTAGTAGGTGGAACCAAGAGAGAGTGTGGGATGGGAATGGGTGATCAGGGTGTAGAAAGGGGACAAAAACAGGGGGACAGAAAGAGAATCAGAAGGAGAACTGGAGGTAAGGGTTACCTCAGACCATTGGGTTGTAGAATACCCAGGTGGAGTATAAGGTGATTTTCCTCTAGTTGTTGGGTGAGTTTCCAATCCTTTGTGGGTATCTGTGGAGGAAGCTTGACTTCTATTCATTGCAGTCTAGGGAAACAAGTACCTGTTTGCCATAGAAACATAGAAAACAAAGAAACATAGAAACATAGAAAACCTACAGCACAATACAGGCCCTTTGGCCCACAATGCTGTGCCAAACATGTCCTTACCTTAGAAATTACCTAGGGTTACCCATAGCCCTCAATTTTTCTAAGCTTCATGTACCCATCCAGCAGTCTCTTAAAAGACTCTATTGTATTCACCTCCACCACCGTCGCCGGCAGCCCATTCCATACACTCACCACTCATTCCATACACCTCCCCTGACATCTGCTCTGTACCTGCTTCCAAGCACCTTAAAACTGTATTGTGTACAGTTCTGGTCACTGAATTATAGGAAAGATGTCAACAAAATAGAGAGAGTACAGAGAAGATTTACTAGAATGTTACCTGGGTTTCATCTCCTAAGTTACAGAGAAAG
This sequence comes from Mobula hypostoma, assembly GCF_963921235.1. NCBI lineage: Eukaryota > Metazoa > Chordata > Chondrichthyes > Myliobatiformes > Myliobatidae > Mobula > Mobula hypostoma. Next base: position 45,493,720 of record NC_086128.1, read on the forward strand.
GTTGAACAAGTTGAGTCTTTATTCTTTGGAGCGCAGAAGGTTGAGAGAGGACTTGATAGAGGTATTTAAAATTATGAGGGGGGGTAGATAGACTTGACATGGCTTTTTCCATTGAGAGTGGGGGAGATTCAAACAAGAGGACATGAGTTGAGAGTTAACGGATAAAAGTTTAGGGGTAACATGAGGGGGAACGTATTTCCTCAGAGAGTGGTGGCTGTGTGGAACGAGTTTCCAGCCGAAGTGGTTGAGGCAGGTTCAATGTTGTCATTTAAAGTTAAGTTGGACAGCTATATGGACAGGAAAGGAATGGAGGGTTATGGGCTGAGTGCAGGTCAGTGGGACTAGGTGAGAGTAAGAGTTCGGCACAGACTAGAAAGGCCGAGATGGCCTGTTTCCGTGCTGTAATTGTTATATGGTTATATGGTTATAAAACTGTGCCCTCTCATGCTAGTCATTTCAGCCCTGGGAAAAAGCCTCTGACTATCCCCATGATCAATGCCTCTCATCATCTTATATACCTCAATCAGGTCACCACTCATCCTCCATCGCTCCAAGGAGAAAAGGCCGAGTTCACTCAACCTATTCTCATAAGGCATGCTCCCCAATCCAGGCAACATCCTTGTAAATCTCCTCTGCACCCTTTCTATAGTTTCCACATCCTTCCTGTAGCGAGGTGACCAGAACTGAGCACAGTACTCCTAGTGGGGTCTGAACAGGGTCCTGTGGAGCTGCAACGTTACCTCTTGGCTCCTGAACTCAATCCCATGATTGATGAAGGCTAATGCACCGTATGCCCTCTTAACCACAGAGTTAACCTGCGCAGCAGCTTTGAGTGTCCAATGGACTCGGACCCCAAGATCCCTCTGATCCTCCACACTGCCAACAGTCTTACCATTAATACTATATTCTGCCATCATATCTGACCTACCAAAATGAACCACCTCACACTTATCTGGGTTGAACTCCTTCAGCCACTTCTCAGTTCATTTTTGCGTTTTATCAACGTCCCACTGTAACCTCTGGCAGCCCTCCACACTATCCATAACACCCCCAACCTTTGTGTCATCAGTATATTTACTAACACATCCCTCCACTTCCTCATCCAGGTGATTCATAAAAATCATGAAGAGTAGGGGTCCCAGAACAGATCCCTGAAGCACACCACTGGTCACTGACCTCCATGCAGAATATGACCCATCTACAACCACACTTTACCTTCTGTGGGCAAGCCAGTTCTGGATCCACAAAGCAATGTCCCCTTGGATCCCATGCCTCCTTACTTTCTCAATTATCCTTGCATGGGGTACCTTATCAAATGCCTTGCTAAAATCCATATACACTTACATCTACTGCTCTACCATCATCAATGTGTTTAGTCACATCCTCAAAAAATTCAATCAGGCTCGTAAGGCATGACTTGCCTTTGACAAAGCCATGCTGACTATTCCTAATCATATTATGCCTCTCCAAATGTTCATAAATCCTGCCTCTCAGGATCTTCTCCATCAATTTACCAACCACTGAAGTAAGGCTCACTGGTCCATAATTTCCTTGGCTATCTCTACTCCCTTTCTTGAATAAGGGAACAACATCCACAACCCTCCAGTCCTCTGGAACCTCTCCCGTCCCCATTGATGATGCAAAGATCATCGCCAGAGGCTCAGCAGTCTCCTCCCTCGCCTCCCACAGTAGCCTGGGGTACATCTCCTCCTGTCCCAGTGACTTATCCAACTTGATGCTTTCCAAAAGCTCCAGCACATCCTTTTCCTTAATATCTATATGCTCAAGCTTTTTAGTCCACTGTAAGTCAGCCCTACAATCACCAAGCTCCTTTTCCGTGGTGAATACTGAAGCAAAGTATTCATTAAGTACCTCTGCTATCCCCTCTGGTTCCATACACAATTTTCTGCTGTCACACTTGATTGGTCCTATTCTCTCACATCTTATCCCCTTGCTCGTCACATACTGGTAGAATGCCTTGGGGTTTTCCTTAATTCTGTCTGTCAAGGCCCCTTCTGGCTCTCCTAATTTCATTCTTAAACTCCTTCCTGCCAGCCTTATTATATTCTAGATCTCTATCATTACCTAGTTTTTTGAACCTTTCGTAAGTTCTTCTTTTCTTCTTGACTAGATTTACAACAACCTTTGTACACCATGGTTCCTGTACCCTACCATCCTTTCTCTGTCTCATTGGAACATACCTGTGCAGAACTCCACGCAAATATCCCCTGAACATTTGCCACATTTCCTCCATACATTTCCCTGAGAACATCTGTTTCCAATTTATGCTTCCAAGTTCCTGCCTGATAGCCTCATATTTCCCCTTACTCCAATTAAACACTTTCCTAAAGCATCTGTTCCTACCCCTCTCTACTGCTATGGTAAAGGAGATAGAATTGTGATCACTATCTCCAAAATGCTCTCCCACTGAGAGATCTGACACTTGACCAGGTTCATTTCCTAATACCAGATCAAGTACAGCCTCTCCTCTTGTAGGCTTATCTACATATTGTGTCAAAAAACCTTCCTGAACACACCTAACAAACTCTACCCCATCTAAACCCCTCACTCTAGGGAGATGTCAATCAATACGGATTCTGAGCTGGATTTTCTTGTTGAATAACATGGATCTATTGTTTCTGGCTGGAGAGTCAAATTCTGGGGCATGCAGACATCCCACCCTGCAAAAACTCATTTCAAGGAGGTAGCACCACCACCCCAGCCCTCCGCAACCCCATATCCACCTCACCCCCCACCGGTCGACCTCCAAGGACGTATGTATTATACAGGACATTTGATTATGAAAGAACACAATAATTTATTTGATCACATATTGAAACTATTCACACACACACACACACACACACACCCACACACACCCACACACACACACACACACACACACACACACACACACACATATATATTCCTTGTTGAGTATCTTGTTGTCAGTGTCAATGCTAATAGCTAAATGCTAATGCAAACAGCTTTTCTATTCCTTTTGCAAACTTTCCTTGTACTGTGATGTGGCTTGCTTGGCAGATTTGAGCATTTTGACAGATGTCTCAACCTCATAGCAGTCTGCGTCAATGCATTTGTTAATTTTACAAGACATCAGATTCACAAGATTCACAATTATATTATGTTGTATTCTATTATATTATCATGGAGTCTTTTTTTTATTCTATTACAACTTTAGGCAACTCTACAGGGAGTTTAGCCTCATCATGTAGGACATCAATAGAGTAGCTCCTTAGCAGCTGGCCAGCTAGTTTAAATAATGTTAGCTATGCTAATGAACGATGACACCTGTTAAACTCACCTCAACATGTCTTTTACAGTCATTTAACCCACCAAGGGCAATAGAAAAGTCACTGGTGCAAACAGTGCAGCGAGCAACACTGTCATTATTTTTGACCCCTATTAGGCAGAGGTACACTTTAGTGTAGTCTGGGGTGAAGTATATTTTATATTTTCATTTTTTGGAGCACTCTGCCATGGCGCTGCAGGACACTAAGCTGAACTGATAGACAATGAAAGAAAGAGGGAGGTCAACTGTAAAGCCCGCCCACAGAGAAAACTGATAAGTCTACTTGGCACAAAGAGAGACCAATCAGGATGCTCTCTCTGTCACTCTCTTGCTACGTCTGTCACTCGCTCTCTCTGTCTCTGTGTGTGTGTGTGTCTCTCTCTCTCTCTTGCTCCCTCTCACTTGCTCACTCTCAAAAAAATCCATTTCCAGGATATGTATATAATTTGCAGGCATTAGGGAGCCGCTATCAATATGCAAGAGACTCCCAGAACTTCCGGGAGAGGTGGGATATCTGGGCATATTGTACTTAGATAATTGATTACCACTGACTAGTAAGAAATTTCCTTGCGCAAAGGCTGTGAATAATTTCAATCCTCTACTTCATAGGCATCCATTAGTCTTGTGAGACTATGGATTTGCGCCATGGAAGGTTTCCAGAGCGCAGGCCTGGGCAAGGTTGTATGGAAGACCGGCAGTTGCCCATGCTGCAAGTCTCCCCTCTCCACACCACCGATGTTGTCCAAGGGAAGGGGACTAGAGCCGATACAGCTTGGCACCGATGTCGTCGCAGAGCAATGTGTGGCTAAGTGCCTTGCTCAAGGACACAACACGCTGCCTCAGCTGAGGCTTGAACTAGCGACCTTCAGATCACTAGACTGACACCTTAACCACTTGGCCACGTGCCAACATCTTCTACTTCAATGTACAGTTAATTATAGTGAAGGTTTTTGACGATGTAGGTAAAGAGACGTGGGGAATGGGCAATAAGGTTGCCTTGGTGCACAACCTTATTAGATGTTGGGATAGGCTCAAAAGACCTCACAGCCTATGACCATTTCTGCTTCATTTTTTTTTCATTGAAGGAACAGGAACGGCATAATCAATAAATTTGGAAATGAAATCAATACAAAAGGTGATCCTTGGTTCTATTGTTTACTTCAGCAGCATGCCCAGGAGGGAGCACAGTTATCCTGAAGTGAGGGGCACAAATCTGAACATTCAACTTACACCAGTCATGGCTGACTCAACCCCATTCCTCTGAATTACATCAACCCCCTGGATTTAAAATGTTGAAGTTTAGCTTTTTGTTTCATTTGGTTAATTTGCATCCACTAAATATATTTGAGCTACTGGAGGTGTGGTGGACAGTGAAGAAGGTTGGCTAAGGTTACAACAGGATCTGGATCAAGTGGAAAAGTGGGAAAAGGAATGGTAAATGGAATTCAACTCTGTTAAGTGCATTTGGGAAGCTAACCTGGGTAAGCACTTATATAGTAAATGACAGGGCCCTACGAAGTATTGTAAAGATCAAGAGGTAGGAATATATAGTTTCCTTAAAGGTGGAGACACAAGTAGACAAGCTAGTGAAGAATAAACAGGGAAGTGAACTAGTCTTTGAAGATTGGGTAGTTGCGGTAGGGAGGTACTCGTGGATATTTATATCCAACAGGGTTGAGGGTCTTCATTTGGTTTTAGAACTTTGCAATAATACTGACTCACATGAGAGGCAGCTTTTCCACACATAGACTGCCGGTATAGAATGAACTGCTAGAGGAAGTGGTTGATGTAGGTATGTTAACAACATTTCAAAGACATTTGGACAGGGTTGTGGATAGAATAGAATGGAATAGAATAGTATTTTATTGTCATTACTCAAGACAAGAAGATTGCAGTGCTACTCCAGTCCACGCAAAAACAGATATTTACAATGCATGTGGTACAGCTGAATAAAAAAAATCCTATATTTACATGCAATAAGTAATAAGTGACTTCAATAGTCCATAACACTCAAAGGCCATTGGCAAACTGGGGTGCAGCATTATTCAACTGCATTATAGCCCTTGGGAATAAGCTGCTTTGCTGTCTTACTGTCTTGGCTAAGATGTTTCTGCATCTCCTAATAGATAGCAGGAGATTGAACAGACAGTGTCCAGGATTGGATGGGTCTTTAATGATGTTATGAGTACACCATAGTCATTGAGAGTTGTAGATTGTCTCCAGGCCCGGCAGTTGAGTCCCAGTGATGTGCTGAAATGCCCTAATCACTCGTTTGAGCTTTGTGATTTGTCTTGCTGCAGCTGGAGTACCACACTGTCATTTTGTTTGTCAGTATGCTCTCTATCATGCATCAATAAAAGTTGCCCAGCAATTTTGGGGGCAAATTAGCTCTCCTTAAGCACCTCAAGTAGTATATTCGCTGTTGTGCTTTCCCTAATATTGAGGTTGCGTTGATAGACCAAGAGAGCTCCTTGGTGATTCATCTACAAAAACCTGAAACTGGTGACCTTTTCCACTACCTCACCATTTATGGATAGTGGAGCTTGTTCAGGACCTTTTACCTTCCTGAAATCAATTATCATTTATGTTGTCTTCTTGATGTTGAGTGATATGTTGTGGTTCCTGCACCAATCAGACAGCTTCATCACCTCCTCTCTATATGCAAATTCATAATCATTTGTGATTAGGCCAATCACAGTTGAGTCATCTGCAAATTTGATGATTGAGCTTGTTGCAAGAGCAGGAGTGCACTCATAGATGACGAGAGTGTAGAGAAGTGGGCATAGAACACACCTGCTTGGGGCACCAGTGTTCAGGGTTGTGGGGTGGGGGTTGACGTGCATTTGTCTTGTTTCACTGTCTGAGTATGAATAGTGAGGAAGTCCAAGATCCAATTACAGTGTTGCATGGATTACCCCTTAGTAATAATGAGAAATTGGGCACAGAGAGAATTTGAATTTACTGCCAAGTACCTTTATTGTCATAAATTTACATGAACTTACAACAACAAATACCTGTGTGCACACCTATTAAGTTTCCCTACCCTCCATGAACAGTCAAAGAATACAAAAAGTAAGAGCCAGGAAAGTAGTCTACACCATGTCTGCAATGATTGGTCTCCAAAGGGTTGACACTGCCTTGTATTCAAAGCTCCTTACTTTTAAACACTTCTTGTCAGTTCAAATGTTGCATTTCAATATCATTGGCTGAAGGTCATCTGATTGACCTGTGTCACCTTATTGGCTCTGGTCCAAACCAGCATCTATTTATTGCCCATTTCTACAAGTGACAATTGGTAATTTACGGCTCTTTGTTCTAAATCAGTTACCAAACCAGTAACCATCTTGAATCACTCAATGCAGACACAGGCCCACCATTCACAAATCTGCATGTTATCTCTAGTCCAGCAGATTACCTGGAGCATCATTGTCTCTACTTTAAAACACCAATTCAGTTGAGCAAAACTAGTTCACAAAATGGAGGAAACAGGTCAGCTTCACAAAATGGCAGCCTCCATTCCTTCAACCTCATGGCAAGTACAAAGACGATTGGTATTTCTACTTTCATTGTTTTTGGTTCATTCAAGTTCCTTGATTTGTAGACTGTAGTTGATTATGGTCAACAACAGGCTGATGTGTTGAGACCTAGATTGTGGAGCGTGACAATCAACTTCTTTAGCAGTATGGTGTTAAAGGCAGAGCTGTAATCAATGAAAAGCATCCTGATGCATGTTCCTTTGTGCTCCAGGTGTTCCAAGACAGTATGAAGGACAATAGAAATAATGTCTTCAGTTGATCTATTTGCTTTGTAGATTAGCTGGTGCTGGTCCAAGGTAGCCAGGATTACGTCCTTGATGTGGGACATAACCAATCTTTTGAAGCACTTGGCAACAACGGGAGTGAGTGCCACTGGTTGTGGTCATTAAGACATGTTGCCGCTGATGTCTTGGAGACTGGTAAGATGGTTGCTGCTTTGATGCATGCCAGAATCACAGCCTGGGACAACAAGAGGTTATAAATACTCATCAGGACTTCTGCCAGCTGGTTTGCACAGTCCCTGAGGACCTCTCCTGGTATGCATACTCTGCATGCATTAACATTATAGAGAACATACCTAACCTCATGTATGTCCAGTGTTGGCACAGTTCCTCCATCTGATGTTAAGGCCCTCATCACTGGTTCCAGAGGTGTTATAGAAATATGTCTCAATCTGTATTTTATATCTGTACTTGACGGTCTTGATGCCTCTCTTAAGATTCGATCTGGCCTCACTTTATGCCTTGGCATCACCGGATCTGTAAGCAGCATCACGTACCAGTGGATAAGTAAAGTAAGAGGGCTATTGATAAAATGGGGGCAAATAGGACTGGCTCAGGGAGGTACCTTACTCTGCATGGATGTTGGACTAAAATGCCTGTTTCTATGCTGTGTAACTCTGGTTTAATGGCTCCAAGACTTTTAGGATGGTTTGGGGAAAACACTGCTCATAGACAATTCCCCCTGCTCATAGGCAATTTTGCTTGGTAAAAAGGTCACAGCAGCCAGGAGTGGAACTTGATTAGATTTAAAGAGCCACAAAATAATGAAATAATTGTCAGAATCATGAAGAGGGCAAATGCAAGTCCTGACCTAAATTGAGAATGATATGGCCAATTATCATATCTGTTTCCGTCATCTCTCCCTTCCCGTACAAATCAATAGAAAGCAACAAATCAAAATGGATTCAGGTATTCATTTTGGAACCTCCATTTGATAGAGTGTCAAAGGTTTGAACTTACATGTTTGGCATAGCAGAATAATAAATCAAATATAATAGAAATCCTATAAGTTGTATTTAATCATACCTATTTGGTTGATTTTTATTAGAAAGATGGCAGTTTTGCAATAGTATTTTGTACTGAAGCAAAGTATTTTGAAAGTCAGTGCTTAAAGCCCAAAGATTTTATGAAACTTTGAAATATGTCAGTATTATCATTCTGGTAAATTATTAGACACACATTTAAGATTTGTTGATGGTTTTAGGCACTATACTGTAATGAAAATAGCAAAATCAACAAACATGCTTTCTTTTATAAATATATAACACAAATCCTCACCTCATGATGAGATTCCACTCTTCCAGTCTCCCATAAATTACACAGATTGATTTGTTCGATTATTCTAAATGCTGGGAGACATGGTCATTAGGTTAGTGCTAACGTTACAATCATGGGCACCAATCCAGTCAAAATCCTGTTGGCATGAAGAGCTTGTTCTTACCTGCTGTTCAGTTTCTTTATTTACCATAGACACTGCCTAAGATTTACTAGAATGTCCTGAATGTTGATTGTACAGTACACTGGTGATATTGTAGTAAGTTGCTTTTATCTTTGAAATCTTAGTTTAATATTTCAGTAGCTATTGATATAGTACACTTTCACTGGGGGAATAAAGTTCTGTAGTTTTAAGCTCTATTCTGTGTGTGATAGTATTGGGTTTGCTGACCGTGAAGTTCTAAACTCAAACAAAGACTTTAAGCCCTATCAAACATAAATAGCCACAAGTACTCTCACGAACAGGAGATTATGCTGTAACTACCCGATCTTCAAAGACTAGTTTACTTCCCAATATTCAAAGGCTGGTTTATTCTCCACAATGAGTTTAGCTGCAAATACCCGCTATTCGAGCAGTGAGTCCCCTCTCCCTACCAAGAAAAAGATACTTCCGGCTAACAAAGTCATTTAAAACACATTTAAATTCATTTATTTTCAGTGATACACATTTAAATCCAAACAACCTTCTTAAAACACATTTAAAAGTCACAGATGATTTCTATCTTAAACATTTCCAAATTTTAAGCCATTTCCAAAACTCAAAGGATTTCCAAAACACAGGTACAATTCCTATAAATTAAAAAGACGTACCAATGATTCAGATGAGCAAATCATCCGTTTCAGAAATCGAAGCCAAAGGAATGGACTCTGGCTCACCCCATGTTTCTTTCATGCTTTTTGATGTTCCTTACCCCATTCCTAATAAGTCTGAACTGTTCTTTACATTTATACAGCTTCTTTACCACTTGGGTGATTTCACACAAATATGATATTTCCTCAGATACACTTTTTACACAAAAGGTCTTAAAACCTCTTGGAGACACTATTTCCAGTCACCCATAATTAATGCTGCATAGCTAATTTTTCTGCATACAGGAAACCCCCAACTTATTAATAGATCAATTATTTCATATGCTAAATGATATTATCTATTTGGCCTGCAAGCTTCTTTGAACTAAGCAACTTAGTCAATGCTCTTTATTTTGAAACAGGCCAAATTAAATAACCCGTTGTCTTATACTGCACGTCTTGTACAGCAATAAACCAGGTGCAATGACCAACATCTTACTTTCCACAGACAATGCATTTGCTACATACAGAGCTTGTTTGCAAAGCTGCTCTATGTGCTTTGTTTTAATTTCAAACTGATTACTGCTTGCCATTTACCTTTTAAGAAACTCAGACTGGCTGCTGTTTATGACCATAACCTAAACAAAGCATATAGTTGGAAGTATAACTTACATTGTTCGATCTTACAAGTGGCAGCTGCTGTGTTTAGAAAGGCAAATTTGACAAAGAAAAAACAAGGGGCGCACTGGCCCAGGATGTGAATACCCATCACATGTGATAGACAATGACAAACTATCAAAAGGTGTTAATATATGTATGTCACGATGACCAATGGACTAGAAGTGAAATTGTTTGCTTCGATTTAAGCAAACAATGGCCAAAAAGCCATGAAGATCCATGAAGAATCAACAGCAAGATTTTCTTTCCAGAAGAGCAGAATACAGCTTCATCGGGGATAAAAATAGAGCAAGATGGAGTTTTCTGATTTGAATCTGACAGATAATGAAAATTGTTTTATCACCAATTCACAACTATTTTATAACCAATCTATAAAAACAGTAATAAATAAGATGTAACAGAAATACTATGAATTATTTTCTTTCCTGGATTGTAGATTTGATTTATATGGGGCAGTTACTAATTTTGAAATGGCATTTGCATAGAAGTTTTGACAGAGCATGGCCAAGTAAATATTCAGAGCCCACAGATAATTTCAAAATTTGAAACCTGTCAGTATTGTCATCTTGATATAATTATCAGGCATTCTTTAGAAGCTGAGTTTTAGGAATATACTGAACAGTTGTATGTAAAGGCATGATACAAGTCTTTTTGTTACCTGCTTATTTGTTAAAACTCAGCATGGGATCAATGTACATATGCTGTGGACCAATGAGATTTCAGTGTTCTGATTTCCTATGTATTTAATGATACATTCAATCACTCTATATGTCAGTGAACATAGGGCCTGTTGTTGCTGACATACATCAAATTTGAGAATCCTAATGACCAGAAGAACTCGTTTAACCTGTTATTCAGTTAATTTATTTACTAGAATGCTTTGAATAACTGTGGATTGCACTGGTGACATCTTGGTAAATGGCAATTAGTTTACTATTGTCTTAAGTAATGAGATACAGAGCAAAACTTTGCTTATCCTTAGACTATTTAACAGCATAAGTATATTGAGGTGGGACAAGGGAAAGCACTAACAGAATATATTTATGCAGAAAGTACAGTGCAGGTGGATAGTAAGTTGTAAGGACTATGACAAAAGTAAATTGTGAGGTCAAGAACAACAGGAATTCTGCAGATGCTGGAAATTCAAGCAACATACATCAAAGTTGCTGGTGAACGCAGCAGGCCAAGCAGCATCTATAGGAAGAGGCGCAGTCGACGTTTCAGGCCGAGACCCTTCGTCAGGACTTTGTGAGGTCAAGAGTTCATTTTATTGTCCAAGAGACTAATAAGCTTCAAAATATACTTACTTTTTGCATGCGGTTCATGGAGAATCATCAGCAGAGATATCCTAGAAGCTGTCCTTGAGTCTGGTGGTACATGTCCTCGAGTTTTTGTACCTTCTGTCCAATGGAAGGGGAGAAGAAGAGAAAACTTCTAGAGTAGGAAGGGTCTTGTTGGTTGTTTTTCTGTGAGATGTGCAGAGTTCATGGAGGGAGGTTGGTTTCTGTGACATACTGAGCTGTGCACACAGCTCTCTGCAGTTTTTTGTGATCTTGGGCAGAGCAGTTGCCATATCAAGCCGTGATGCTCTGGATAGGATGCATTCTATGGTGCATCTGTAAAAATTCATGAGGGAGAGCAGGGACATGCCCAATTTGCTTAGCCCTCTATGGTGCTGTTGTTCTTCTTTGGCCATAGCACCTATTTGATTGAACCAGGACAAGTTATTAGTGATGTTCAAACTTGGGAACTTGAAGCTCTCAACCTTCTTGACTTCAGTACCGTTGACGTAAACATGAGCATGTGCTCTGCGCACCACCACCCCGTTTCCTGAAGTCAATGACCAGCTCCTTTGTTTTGCTGACATTGGGTGAAAGGTTGTTGTTGTGACACTGGACCAAGAGGCTCACTGTTTCCTCCCTGTGCTCTGTCCAATTGTTATTTGAGATTCAGCCCCCTACAGTGACATCATTTGCAAATTTGTAGATGGATTTGGAGCTGAATCTGGCCACACTATCATGAATGTACAGGGAATAAAGTAGAGGGCTGAATATGCAGCCTTGTTGAGGATAATCATGGTGGAGGTTTTGGTGCCTATCTGTACTGATTGAGGTCTGTTGCTCAATGAGTCAAGGTCGACAAAGGGTCTGATCCTCTGTGGTCTGTGTTCTATGTTCTCTGTCATAAACCATGAGAATGAATCACCAATGAACATGGGAAAGGCACAGAGCAAAAAAAAAAATTATGAAGCAACCTGTTTTCAGGGGTAATATTACTAAATGGAGCTGCTGAAAGCTAATAAAGTTAAATAGAGCATTATAGGTACTGTAATTGTAAGTTGGCACATTGAAAGTAGAAAACTTACATTTATATTACAACTTTCATAATGCCCCCAAATCACCAAGAATGTATTAAAATAGTTCTAAAATATGGAAGTTCTAAAATAAGAAAGGTAGTAACAATTCACAGTAGAAGGAGATCCCACTAAAGCCATAGAATAATGATTAGATATGGTGCATTTGTGATGCTGATTTGAAAGATCAGTTTAGGTTAGGACACTGGAGATAACTCCCTTCCTCCTTATTGGATTTGCACCACAGGATCATTTACATCCTCTGGAAAGAGTCGATAATGCCTCAGAAAATCTGCTCCAAAAATTTGAAGTTTCAGCCTTTATTTTTATACAAGGCTTCTCAAGCAATACATAAAGCCACAGTCTTCTGACTCACAGGTAGGAATGCTGCCAGCTGAACCTTGCCTAGTAGATGACTTAACAGGATGGATGCATATGAGTAGAAATAAAATGAAACCGTAGCAGCCTGAACTGTCATCATTACAAAGTTTCATCATTTCAACAGACGACGCCATTGTCACCACCTTCCACCTGGACAAAAAAGACACGTATGTTCGAATGCTGTTCATAGACTTCAGTTCAGCATTCAACACAATCACTCCTCAGAAACTGATTGGAAAGCTGAACCTACTGGGCCTGAACACCTTCCTCTGCAAGTGGATCCGAGACTTCCTGACTGGGAGACCTCAGTCAGTCCGGATTGGAAGCAGCATCTCCAACACCATCACACTGAGCGCAGGGTCCCCCAGGGCTGTGTGCTCAGCCCACTGCTGTTCACTCTGCTGACCCACAACTGTGCTGCAACACACAGCTCGAACTACATCATCGAGTTCGCCGATGACACGACCGTGGTGGGTGTCATCAGCAAGAACGATGAGTCAGCATACAGAGAGGAGGTGTAGCGGCTAACGGACTGGTGCAGAGCCAACAACCTGTCTCTGAATGTGAACAAAAGAGGTGGGTGTTGACTTCAGGAGGACACGGAACGACCACTCTCCGCTGAACGTCGACGACTCCTCCGTAGAGATCGTTAAGAGCACCAAATTTCTTGGTGTTCACCTGGAAGAGAATCTCACCTGGTCCCTCAACACCAGCTCCATAGCAAAGAAAGCCCAGCAGCATCTCTCCTTTCTGCGAAGGCTGAGAAAAGTCCATCTCCCACCCCACATTCTACAGAGGTTGTATTGAGAGCATCCTGAGCAGCTGCATCACTGCCTGGTTCGGAAATTGCACCATCTCGGATTGCAAGACCCTGCAGCGGATAGTGAGGTCAGCTGAGAAGATCATCGGGGTCTCTCTTCCCTCATTACAGATACTTACACCACACGCAGCATCCGTAAAGCAAACAGCATTATGAAGGACCCCATGCACCCCTCATACAAACTCTTCTCCCTCCTGCCATCTGGAAAAAGGCACTGAAGCATTTAGGTTCTCACGACCAAACTATGTAACAGTTTCTTCCCCCAAGCCATCAGACTCCTCAATACCCAGAGCCTGGACTGACACCAGCCTACTGCCCTCTACTATGCCTATTGTCTTGTTCATTATTTATTGTAATGCTTGCACTGTTTTGTGCACTTTATGCAGTCCTGGGTAGGTCTATAGTCTAGTGTAGTTTTTGTGTTGTTTTACGTAGTTCAGTGTAGTTTTCGTATTGTTTCATGTAGCACCATGGTCCTGTTGTCTCATTTTTACTGTGTACTGTACCAGTAGTTATGGTCGAAATGATAATAAAAGTGTCTTGACTTGACTTGTAGTTGCATCAAATTCTGTCAGCAGCATGGAAGGAGTGCTACTCATGCAAGAAATCCATATCTTGTTTTGTTACAACAGCTGAAAAACTTGAGGTGGTGAAAAATTGTTCAAAGCTGATGGATCCTCAGTGCAGGAAATGTGCAGGCAATTTGTGGTATGTGATGGATAATCTGACTTCTTCAGTTTATATCAAGTGCTTGCTTCTATTGTGCTAATATCACCCTTGAGTAAAATTAGGCACAGAAGCACAGTATTTTGCACTCCATAAAGTCAGCATCTTATCTTCTAATTTCCCAAGACAGTAAGAATCTGGTCCTGTTTTCCAACAGTGAAAGAAAAGAAGTACTGAAATAATTATGAAACTACGAATATGCAGCCATTGAAATGAGAACTCTTCCAAATGTTATAGACCAAAGAACATAGCACATCAAGGCAATTGGAGCAGGGGGGATAATCTCATGAAACTGAAAATGGCACTTTCTAGAGAATGAGGATTGACAGGGAGTAAGTGTGACAGCACCAAAAACAATAGGGGGTTGTGTTATATGGTTATTCTCAGAATCAGAATTAGAATCGGGTTTATTATCACTGACTTGGGTTACGTTAAATTTGTTGCTTTGCAGCAGCTGGACAACGCAAAGACATAAAATTACTAGAGATTACCAAAATAAATAAATACTGTAAAGAAAAGGAACAATGAGGTAGTATTTGATGCTTCATGGACTGCTCAGAAATCTGATGGCAGAAGGGAAGAAGCTGTTCCTCAATTGTTGAATATGGGTCTTCAGTTCTCGACGGCTGTAATCATGATGGAGTTGGCTAAGTCTATAACCCTCTGCAGCCTCTTAGAACCTGTGCAATGGAGCCTCCACACCAGGCTGTGATACCACCAATCAGGCGCTCTCCATCGTACATCTATAGAAATTAGTAAAAGTCTTTAGTATCATATTGAATCCTCTCAAACTCTTAGCAAAGAAGCATGCTTTCTTTATGATTACATCAATATGTTGGGCCCAGGATAGATCCTCCGAGATATCGATGCACAAGAACTTGAATCTACTCACCCTTTCCACTACTGACCCTTCAGAGAGGACTGGTGTGTGTTATCCTGACTTCTTCTTCCTGAAAGCCCACAGTCAATTCCTTGGTTTAATAGGCCAGAATTCATATAAAATCATCTTTGCTGGCTTTTCCCAGTGGAATGGCAATACTCTTTTAAACTACTCTCTCTGCTACTGGAAAACACACACAAGCTTCTTTAGAATACATGTCCATCTTAAGACAGTAAAGGGCTGACAAATGAGGTACTTTTGATCTTTATTGAATTATGCAATCAATTTTCAGTGCACATTCCTTTTCTTTAGGTTGCTTGATTTCACACAATACATTGCTCAATGTGCAAGTCAAAATGAATTAAGATTTGTTTGGTGGATGTCCTTCCATTTTGTAGAGACATGCATGTTCAGACATGCATGTTTAACAGGGACATAGTTACTGAACTCCAAAGTGGCAGCTCTAGCATTAAATCAACATTGCACATTAACTAATAGCAAGAGCAATACAAATACTTACATCAGGCTGCTGTTTATTGACTACAGCTAATCATTTAGTGCAATTAGTCCTACGGTTCTGATCAAAAAGCTCCAAAACTTGGCTTCCCTCTGCAACTGGATCCTCGACTTCCTCAGCGGAAGACCACAGTCTGTGTGAATCAGAAATAACATCTCCACCTCGCTGATAATCAACACTGGCACACCTCAAGGATGTATGTTTAGCCCACCACTCTACTCTCTCTACACCCATGATTGCAAGGCTGGGCACAGCTCAAGTGTCATCTATAAATTTGCTCATGATATAACTGTTGTTAGCAGAATTTCAGATGGTGATAAGAAGGCAGACAGGAGTGAGATAGATCAGCTGTTCCAAAAACTTCATGACAGCAGCTATATTTCATTAGGAATTTGAGGATAATTGGTGTATCACTAAAAACACTTGCAAATTTCTACAGATGTGCCATGGAGAGCATTCTAACTGGTTGCATCACCATCTGGTATGAGGGGGGTGCACAGCACAGGATCGAAATAAGCTGCAAAAAGTTGTAAACTCGGTCATCTTCATCATGGCCACTAGCTACCACAGCATCCAGGACATCTTCAAGGATTGATGCCTCAAAAAGGTGGCATACATCATTAGGGACCCCCATCACCCAGCAATTATGTAGTGTTCTATATTTGTAATTAACTTAGATCACTTTGTAGAGATCTGTTTTCACTTTGACACAAAAGAGTCTTTTTTCTGTTGATCAGTGTCAAAAAAGCCAAATTAAATAGGCACTATATATATATTTAGATAAATATACAGGCACTTTTTATAGGCACTAGGCACTATATATATAGATAGATAGATAGATAGATCTATGCACACACACTTTTTACTATAATTTAGTTTTTTTTATCATGTATTGCAATGTACAGCTGCTACATATCAACAAATTTCATGACATATGCCAGTGATATTAAATGTGATTCTGATTCTAATCTGACTACTCTGTAAACTTTCCACAAACCTTTGGCCTAAAACCTTGCCCACGTTAAATTGAGCCAGAGATTAATTCTGCATCAAATAGCACTCTAGCTGGGGTGGGGCAACTAGCTGGGGCAATTCCAGACATGATTCACCTTGTGCAGCTAAAATTTGTCCAGCTGTTACATTGCTGATGGTATTACAGATCGTATAGTACACACTTCCTCCATTTTAGTGTCTTTGGAGGTAACGTATGTTATGAATTCACGAAAACAGAAGCAGAATGCATCGGATTAAGGAATTAAAGGAACTGCACTAATGCATTGATATTCTTCATACAGCATTTCACCAGATGCCCAATATAATGTGACATAATTCTCTGGAGTTTCCCTCACTCATCTTTCCTCTTTTATTACATTCACTTGTACATTGTATTGAGCAGTCACTAGACTGTTAGTTTGGTCATAGTCCTCATTGATTTGGGTCACTCAAGGCATGAGAGTTTCTTGATTCAGTTAATCCTCTGCTAGGAGGGTGGTCTAGATACGCACACAAACATTGTCTCCCTCTTCTGCATTTTTCCTCACTTCCATGGTATTCACTGCTGCCAGTGTGCCTTGGTTTCTGTAGGCAGCATGCTTTAAATGCCGTTCTGCTTCCCATTAGTGGCTACAGTAAAAGTCCAATAACCCAACACCCTTGGGATGAGTAGATTTTCCAGACTATTGGAAGTTATTCAACATTGTAGGTACAGCTTCTTCCCCTTTGCCGTAAGATTTCTGAATGATTCATGAACCCATAAACACTACCTCACATATTTGCTCTCTGGACTACTTGGTTACTTTTTATATCGCTTATTGTAACTTATAGTTTTTTTTTATATATTGCACTGTCCTGCTGCAGCAAAACAACAGATTTCAAGGCATATGTCAGTGATAATAAACCTGATTCAGATTCTACTCCTATTAATACCCAAATACACTTATATTTCACTTTTTTACATGTTAACAGCAGTATAACTTTTTGTAGCAACAGACACAAAATGTTGGAAGAACTCAGCAGGTCAGGCAGCTTCAATGGAAAAAAGTAAGCAGTCAAGGTTTCAGGCCAAGACTCTTCATCATAACTGGAAAGAAAAAGATGAGGAGTCAGTATAAGCAGGTCGGGGGAGGTGAGGAAGAAGCACAAACTGATAAGTGAAACTGAGAGGGGGAAGGGGTGAAGCAAAGAGCCGGGAAGTTAATTGGTGAAAGAGATAAAGGACTGGAGAAGGGGGAATCTGATAGGAGAGGACAGAAGGCCATGAAAGAAAAAAATAGGGAGAGGAGCACCAGAGGGAGGCAATGGGCAAGTAAGGAAATGAGATGAGAGAAGGAAATGGGAAGGGGATGATGAAGAAGGGAGGGGTATTACCAGAAGTTTGAGAAATCGATGCTCATGCCATCAGGTTGGAGTCTACCCAGCCAGAATATAAGGTGTTGCTCCTCCAGCCTGAGTGTGGCCTCATAGTGACAGCAGAGGAGGACATGGATAGGCATATTGGAATGGGAATGGGACGTGGAAGTAAAATGGGTGACAACTGGGAGATGCTGCTTCTTCTAGTGGACAGAGCGTAGGTGCTTGGCAAAGTGGTCTCCCAATCTATGTCGGGCCTCACCAATATACAGAAGGTCACACCAGGAGCACTGGATACAGTAGAAGGCCTCAACAGACTCACAGGTGAAGTGTCGTCTCACCTGGAAGGAATGCTTGGGGCCCTGAATGGTAGTGAGGGAGGTGTGGGGGCAAGTGTAGCACTTGTTCCACTTGTGAGGATAAGTGACAGGAGGGAGATCAGTGGGGAGGGATGAATGCACAAAGGAGTTGCATAGGGAGTGATTCCTTCGGAAAGCAGAAAGTGGGGAGGGTGGGGGGGAAAGATAAGCTTAGTGGTGGGATTCCGTTGGAGATGGCTGAAGTTTCGGAGAATTATGTGCCGGACGCGGAAGCTGGTGGGGTGGTAGGTGAGGACAAGAGGAACCCTATCCCTGGTGGGGTGGTGGTGGGATGGGGTGAGGGCAGATATGTGTGAAATGGAAGAGATGCAGTTGAGGACAGCATTGATAGTGGAGGAAGGGAAGCCCATTTCTTTGGAAAAGGAGGACATCTCCTTCTTCTAGAATGAAAAGCCTCATCCAGAGAGCAGAGGCACCGGAGACGGAAAATTAAGAGAAGGGGATGGCATATTTACAAGTAACAGGGTGGGAAGAGGTATAGTCCAGGTAGCTGTGAGAATCAGTGAGTTTACAATAGACATCAGTAGATAAGCTGTCTCCAGGGATAGAGACAGAGAGATCAAGAAAGGATAGGGAGGTGTCAAAAATGGACCAGGTAAATTTGAGGGCAGGGTGGAAGTTGGAGGCAAAGTGGATGAAATCAATGTGTTCAGCACGGGCGGAGGAAGCAGCACCAATGCAGTCATCGATGTAGTGTAGAAAAAGTGCAGGATGGTCAGCAGTGCAGGCTTGGAACATAGACCGTTCCACATAGTTGACAAATAGGCAGACATAGCCGGGACCCATGTGAGTGCCCATGGTTATACCTTTTGTTTGAAGGAAGTGGGAAGAGCAGAAAGAGAAATTATTGAGAGTGAGGATCAGTTCCGCCAGACGGAGGAGAGGGATGGTGGAGGGGAACTGGTTCGGTCTGGTCCAGAAAGAAATGGAAAGCTTTGAGGCCTTCCTGATGGAGGATAAAGGTGTATATGGACTGGACATCCATAATGAAAATAAGATGAATGAGACCCGAGAACATGCAATCATTGAAAAGATCAAGAGCATGTGAAGTGTCATGGATGTAGGTAGGAAGGGACTGAACTAGGAAGGATAAAACAGAGTCGAGGTATGCAGATATAAGTTCATTGGGGCAGGAACAAGCTGAAACAATGGGTCTACTTGGACAGGCAGGTTTGTGGAACTTGGATAGGAGGTAGAAATGGGAGGTGCGGGGTGAGGGAACTACGAGGTTGGTGGCCTGTACCAATCCCCATTCAGTCATGTTGCTGAAATGGACTCCCCTTCCTTTTGATTCAACTAATGAAACCTAAAATGTTCTTGCATTACGTTCATGATATCAACAAAGCTGATTGGGTAGGAGCAGTCAAGTTCTAAGTAAACCGTATACCTTTCCACCCAATGCACACAGCAAAACTGGTATGCGCTTCTCATTGGCTATTTAATTTGCTTCCAAATACTGCTCAGTTAGCTTAGTATCTATCAACCAGTTATCTCTTGTACAATCAAAACCATCTATTTTTCCATTGTAGCCAGCCATTTCTGATTTTTTAAAATTTATTGTTATTATCACCCAGTACTCACTGTTTATGAACCAGTGAATTTGTCCATTTTCTACCTTTTTTTTCCAACTAGACCGTCTCCGTCCTTTCTCAAAGAAGCACTTGCTGTGCTGTTATTTTACTCGACTGTTTCTTGCTGTGCTTCAACAGGTAGATAGTCATCTCAGGTTTGTTTTAAAACTTAGCTAGAACTCTAGAGCATAAAACTGATTCAAAGAAAAACACAGAGACACTGGGATAAAGGTGTACTCTTTGTTTTTACTTTTTAGCGAGGCATGTTCAAATAACGTGGTGGTGGAATGAAGTATGCCTTTCACACACTTTTACATAGACAATATATTTACAATATTACTCAAATATTATTGAAATATTAAACACATAACATACACAACATAGAGAACTGAAAACATAGTGCACAGAAGTGTAGGGGTACTTATGAAAAAAATAGGAGGGCAAACAGGATCTCAAAATATCATTGGCAGACAAAATTAAGATCAAAGTTCAAAGTTCGAAGTAAAATTAGTACCGAAATCTGTATACTGTATGTCACCATATACTACCCTCGTTTTCTTGTAATTCTCAGTGCATTTTATGTATATATTATACACAATAGGATAGAGGCAGAGTACTTCAGTAAAATCTAAAAGAGTATTTGCCATGTATATTCAATAAGGAGAAAGATATTGTAGTTGAAGAATTCAAGGAAGGAAGTGGTGAAATTCTCACTCATGGTTTCATTAAAAGGAGGTAACTTAACAGGGCTTGATGAAATTACCCCACAGTTCTAAAGGGAGGAATTTGCTGGGGCTGTAACAGAGATTTTTAAATCTTTGCTTGTTGTTAGTGATGGATTAGGTAATTAGAAGTCAGTAAATATGTTACCCTTATTCAAAATAGACAGCAGACATAAGTCAAAAAATTACATGACTGTGAGTTTAACATCTATGGTAGGGAAGTTGTCGGTAAATGTTCTGAGAGGCAGCATTAATCTCCAACTCTTCGGCATCCTTGAATTAATCAGTCTACATTGGTAGCCATGCCTTCGACTGCCACACCTTGAATTTTGGAATTCCATCCCAAAATCTTTGACTTTTCCTTTAATGTGCATCTTAAAATCTACCTCTTTAGTCATCTCCTCTAATAACATCTTTTCTAGCATCAAATCAGTTTTTCTGTTTCATAATATTATGGTGAAGCACATTGAGACTTAATTTTAAATACAAGAGATTCTGCAGATGCTGGGAATCTTGAGCAACGCACACAAAATGCTGGAGGAATTCAGCAAGTCAGGATGCTGCCTGACAGAACCTGCAAAAACATCTCTGCAAGATGATGGAGGGAGATATTTCAAGCAAGTTGCTATTCAGTAAATGCAGTGAACATGATCCACTCCTGATACACCCATATGCATTACAAGCTCCCTTAAGAAACAAATTCAAATTGAGAGCAAAAATAATCAATTTAAAGGGAAAGTATTTAATGGTAAACAGAAGTGTGGTTTAAAAGGTTCTTTCACTCTAGCGTTTTCATATTTTCCCTCTTTTCTCTTGCTCCTTAGGTGCTTGACACATCACCAAATCGAGAAAGCATTAGTCATCAAATTCTTGTATCCAAACCTCATTCACTCTGAGCACAGCTACCAGGAGATTATTAACAAGACCACTTTCAATAAAGATCACTGGGTTGCACCAGCATGAAGAACCCAGGTGAAAATTCCACACCCCGATTCCCTATCCCACAGGTTCAGGGGACTGAGCTCAATTGTTTCACAATAACAGGCTTCCCATCTAGTAGAGCTGAATGCACAAAGTTGAGAATTTCTTGTTCTGTATTGTGCATCCTTTTGGTGAATAAACCCACAAAGATCTTACCTGAGCAGAAGGTTAGAGAACAGACACAAGATATAAAATAGACACCAGTAAAACAACATTGTACAAAAACATAAGAACATTATACTGGAGTACTTACTACTATGTTATTAGTTCTTAACTCTGACATGGATTGGTTGGAGAGTGATTAATACCATTAGCAGCTATGGTTCATCCCAATTTATTACCTTTCCAACTTTTTTAAGCATACACAATTGCACCTCATTAAAGCAAAATTGAGAAGGCAGGAAGAAAAATACAGTAACTTCTTCTTTCTAATAGGACACACACAAACTGACAGTACTAGTGAATAGAGTCATAGAGCAGTACAGCACAGAAACAGGCCCTTCAGCCTATTTAGTCAGTGCTGAATTATTTAAACTGCCTGCTCCTATCGACCTGCACTGAGACCAAGGCCCTCCCTACCCCTACCATACATGACCTATCCAAACTTCTCTTAAACTTTGAAATTGAGCCTGTATGCACCACTTGCGCTGGCAGCTTATTCCACACTCTCACAACCCTCTGTGTGAAAAAGTTTCCTCTCATGTTCCCCTGAAAATTTTCACCTTTCACCCTTAACCCATGACCTCTGGTTGTAGTCCCACCCAACCTCAGGGGAAAAAGCCTCTTAATTTTGAATACCTCTATCAAATCGCCTTTCAATCTTCTACGTTTTAAAGAAGAAAGTCATAACAGGCTTTTCGATCTTTCCTTATAACTCAGGTCCTCCAGACCCAGCGTTCTCCCTGTACTCTTTCAATCTTGATAAAAATCTTCTCTGTCGGTAGGTGACCAAATCTGCACACAATATTTCAAAGTAGGCCCCATCAACTTCTTTAACATAACATCCCATCTTCTGTACTCAATACATTGATTTATGAAGACCAATGTGCCAAAAGCATTCTTTATGACCCTACCTACTTGTGACACCACTTTCAATGAATTATTGACCTGTATTCCCAGATCCCTTTGTTCTACCGCACTCCTCAGTGCCCTACCGTTCAATATGTAAGACCTACTCTGGTTGGTCCTACCGAAGTGCAACACTTTGCGCTTGTCTGCATTAAGTTCCACCTGCCATTTTTCAGCCCATTTTTCCTGCTGATGCAGATCCCTTTGCAAGCCATGATAGCCTTCCTCACTGTCCACTGCACCTCTAATCGTGCCATCATCCACAAATTTGCTGATCCAGTTAACCACATTATCATCCATATCATTAAGATAGATGACAAACAGCAAAGGACCCAGCACACACCACTTGTCATAGGCCTCAGTCAGGTTGGCAACCATCTACAGGTCGACCTTCACTAATCTGGCACCATTGGAACCTGAGGAGTGCCAGATTAGTGAAAATGCTGAATTACAGAAGGGTCACATTAAGCAATAGCTAACTGCCTCATCATACCTTTAAAATATCATGTAAATCAGTACAAGTTAGATAATAATGAAACAGAAATATTAAATGAGTAGCAAGTGAAATTTTAATAAAGTAATATACTGTACAGGCACAGATAAAATAAAGGGTACAGGTTAATGTACAGGAATTAACTCATACAGAACAGTTGAGCACTTCCGCTTCTAAGGTGAGACGTTTAATATACCTTTAGGCAAAGTTACATGTCTGCAAACGTGGGGTTGTCAGGATCATCAACATCTTCATCTTGAAAAATGAGTGAAGCATCAGGAACTGGTGCTGAAACTGGCACAACAGTTTCTTCACAAACTGTTGATGTTGGTGGCAGCACATCTGGGTGAGCAGAAGCAGAAGTCGGCACTGGATTTTGAAGTGTTAGCTCCCCTGTTGCACTTTCTCTAGCAATTTTTTGAACATATCTTCCAAGGTACGCTGTTTCATATATTTTGGTGTCTCTCTGATTATCTTATCCTGCCAACACGTGGACAGATCTAGCACAACCAAAACAATGCACAGCAGATTGGTACGGCAGCCCGGGAAATTTGAAATTACAGTTGCAAGGAAAATTTGAAATCAGTGCTGGATTATCGAAGGAACCGGCTTACAGGTAGTCGGATTAGTGAAGGTCGACTATACTACTTCTCTCTGGCTTCTCCCATAAAGCCAATGTCTAATCCAATTTATTACCACATCTTGAATGCCGAGCGATTGAAACTTCTTGACCAAGCTCCTATGCGGGACCTTGTCAGATACCTTACTAAAGTCCATGTAGACAACATCCACTGACTTGCTTTCATCAATTTTCCTGGTAACTTCCTCAAAAACCTCTTTAAGATTGGTTAGACATGACCTGCCATGCATGAAGCCATGCTGACCACCTTGAATCAGTCCATGTCTATCCAAATACTGTACTTATATATCCAGTCCCTGAAAATACCTTCCAATAACTTTCCCACAACTGATATCAGACTCACTGGCCTATAATTTCCTAGTTTATGCTTGGAGCCTTTCTTAAACAGTGGAACAGCACTGGCTATCCTCCAATTTTCTGGTAACTCTCCTGTCACTAAGGATGATTTGAATATCTTTGCTTAGGTCCCGGCAATTTCTGCACTTGCCTCCCACAGGATCCAAGGGAAGACCTTGTCAGGCCCTGGGGATTTATCCACCCTGATTTTCCTCAGGATAGCAAACACCTCCTCCTCTGTAACCTGCACAAGGTCCATGAAGTTGATACCACTTTGCCTCACTTCTATAGACTCTGTGTCCATCTCCTCAGTAAATGCAGTTGCAGAAAACTTATTTAAGATCTCCCCCATCTGTTTTGGTTCTATGCATGGATTACCATTCTGATCTTCTGATCTGTTGGGGAGTTATGTCATCAAAGGACTTGCTTCTAATTGAAAGATCAAAGAAATTGCTGTGTTCAATGCTCTAGACAAAAAAATCAACCAAACATATTTAAATTAAAGCATTGATTGGAGGCAAAATAATTGTCAAAAGTAGAATGTTAGCATTGGCCCCATTTGAGGAAAAGTGGGAAAGAGAGGCAGATGATGTGAGAAATAATTATTGTAATCTTCTAATTATTCATGGGTCATGTGCAAAGTTAAAAGCATGTTGAAGTCTTTTTTTCACATTTTAAGCTGTTGGGACTTTGGGGGACATCACATTTGGAACATTATGTGCAGTTCAGATCTTATCTAAAGAAAAGGATATACAGTACTGTACAAAACTCTTTTGCACCGGAGATTTTTTTATATGTTTTCATCAAAGCTGTCTGGGATTACCCGGGGAGACAGAAACAAACAAGACAGCCAAAATCTGTGTCAAGGTGACCAAGGATGGGAGCTCAACGTTCAGGGATATTCAATATTCAGGAGGGATAGACATGAAGGAAGGGGAGGTGGGGTGGCGTTGCTGGTTAAAGAAGAGATTAACGCAATAGAAAGGAAGGACGTAAGCCGGGAAGATGTGGAATCGATATGGGTAGAGCTGCGTAACACTAAGGGGCAGAAGACGCTGGTGGGAGTTGTGTACAGGCCACCTAACAGTAGTAGTGAGGTCGGAGATGGTATTAAACAGGAAATTAGAAATGTGTGCAATAAAGGAACAGCAGTTATAATGGGTGACTTCAATCCACATGCAGATTGGGTGAACCAAATTGGTAAAGGTGCTGAGGAAGAGGATTTCTTGGAATGTATGCGGGATGGTTTTTTGAACCAACATGTCGAGGAACCAACTAGAGAGCAGGCTATTCTGGACTGGGTTCGAGCAATGAGGAAGGGTTAATTAGCAATCTTGTCGTGAGAGGCCCCTTGGGTAAGAGTGACCATAATATGGTGGAATTCTTCATTAAGATGGAGAGTGACATAGTTAATTCAGAAACAAGGGTTCTGAACTTAAAGAGGGGTAACTTTGAAGGTATGAGACGTGAATTAGCTAAGATAGACTGGCAAATGACACTTAAAGGATTGACGGTGGATATGCAATGGCAAGCATTTAAAGGTTGCATGGATGAACTACAACAATTGTTCATCCCAGTTTGGCAAAAGAATAAATCAAGGAAGGTAGTGCACCCGTGGCTGACAAGGGAAATTAGGGATAGTATCAATTCCAAAGAAGAAGCATACAAATTAGCCAGAGAAAGTGGCTCACCTGAGGACTGGGAGAAATTCAGAGTTCAGCAGAGGAGGACAAAGGGCTTAATTAGGAAGGGGAAAAAAGATTATGAGAGAAAACTGGCAGGGAACATAAAGACTGACTGTAAAAGCTTTTATAGATATGTAAAAAGGAAAAGACTGGTAAAGACAAATGTAGGTCCCCTACAGACAGAAACAGGTGAATTGATTATGGGGAGCAAGGACATGGCAGACCAATTGAATAATTACTTTGGTTCTGTCTTCACTAAGGAGGACATAAATAATCTTCCAGAAATAGTAGGGGACAGAGGGTCCAGTGAGATGGAGGAACTGAGCGAAATACATGATAGTAGGGAAGTGGTGTTAGGTAAATTGAAGGGATTGAAGGCAGATAAATCCCCAGGGCCAGGTGGTCTGCATCCTGGAGTGCTTAAGGAAGTAGCCCAAGAAATAGTGGATGCATTAGTGATAATTTTTCAAAACTCGTTAGATTCTGGACTAGTTCCTGAGGATTGGAGGGTGGCTAATGTAACCCCACTTTTTAAAAAAGGAGGGAGAGAGAAACCGGGGAATTATACACCGGTTAGCCTAACGTCGGTGGTGGGGAAACTGCTGGAGTCAGTTATCAAAGATGTGATAACAGCACATTTGGAAAGCAGTGAAATCATTGGACGAAGTCAGCATGGATTTGTGAAAGGAAAATCATGTCTGACGAATCTCATAGAATTTTTTGAGGATGTAACTAGTAGAGTGGATAGGGGAGAACCAGTGGATGTGGTATATTTTGATTTTCAAAAGGCTTTTGACAAGGTCCCACACAGGAGATTAGTGTTCAAACTTAAAGCACACGGTATTGGGGGTAAGTTATTGGTGTGGGTGGAGAATTGGTTAGCAGATAGGAAACAAAGAGTGGGAATAAACGGGACCTTTTCAGAATGGCAGGCGGTGACTAGTGGGGAACCGCAAGGCTCAGTGCTGGGACCCCAGTTGTTTACAATATATATTAATGACTTGATGAGGGAATTAAATGCAGCATCTCCAAGTTTGCGGATGACACGAAGCTGGGTGGCAGTGTTAGCTGTGAGGAGGATGCTAAGAGGATGCAGGGTGACTTGGATAGGTTGGGTGAGTGGGCAAATTCATGGCAGATGCAATTTCATGTGGATAAATGTGAAGTTATCCACTTTGGTGGCAAAAATAGGAAAACAGATTATTATCTGAATGGTGGCCGATTAGGAAAAGGGGAGGTGCAACGAGACCTGGGTGTCATTATACACCAGTCATTGAAAGTGGGCGTGTAGGATAGCAGGCGGTGAAAAAGGTGAATGGTATGCTGGCATTTATAGCGAGGGGATTCGAGTACAGGAGCAGGGAGGTACTACTGCAGTTGTACAAGGCCTTGGTGAGACCACACCTGGAGTATTGTGTGCAGTTTTGGTCCCCTAATCTGAGGAAAGACATCCTTGCCATAGAGGGAGTACAAAGAAGGTTCACCAGATTGATTCCTGGGATGGCAGGACTTTCATATGAAGAAAGACTGGATGAACTGGGCTTGTACTCGTTGGAATTTAGAAGATTGAGGGGGGATCTGATTGAAACGTATAAAATCCTAAAGGGATTGGACAGGCTAGATGCAGGAAGATTGTTCCCGATGTTGGGGAAGTCCAGAACGAGGGGCCACAGTTTGAGGATAAAGGGGAAGCCTTTTAGGACCGAGATTAGGAAAAACTTCTTCACACAGAGAGTGGTGAATCTGTGGAATTCTCTGCCACAGGAAACAGTTGAGGCCAGTTCATTGGCTATATTTAAGAGGGAGTTAGATATGGCCCTTGTGGCTACGGGGATCAGGGGGTATGGAGGGAAGGCTGGGGCGGGGTTCTGAGTTGGATGATCAGCCATGATCATAATAAATGGTGGTGCAGGGTCGAAGGGCCAAATGGCCTACCCCTGCACCTATTTTCTATGTTTCTATGTTTCTAAGTTCTCCAAGATACTTGGAACAACCTATCAGCTCATTTTCTCATAAAACTGCACAACAGTGTACATAAGAGAACTGTTACAGTTTTAAAGGCAAAGGGTGATCACACCAGATATTGATTTGATTTAGTTTATTTTACTGTTTGCTACACTTTATAGTAGTTATTTAATATTTAGAAACTTCTTATTATTTTTGAAAGCATCTTAACTTTTTTAACATGTGCCGAAGAAATTTGCACAGTACTATACTTGCAACAAAAGCTTACCAGACTAACATTTGGGATGGCAGATTTGCCGTATGAGGATAAATTAAATTAAATATATTTGCATTCACAAAATCCACGAAGAACAAGGGAGCTCTAATTGAACTTTTTTAAATTCTGACAGGGTGGATGTAAGGAGGACATTTCCTCTGGCTGGAGGGCATCTGTAATGTAGGGTCTGTGTCATAGTTTACAGGGTAGAAATTTGGAACTGAGTTGAGGAGAAATTACTAAATTTGGAGGAAGGTGAATTTTGCAAATTTTTTACTGCAGATTATTTTTAAATTAAATCTCTAGACCTAAAAGTAAGAGGAAAGCACAGGAATATGCCTTTGATGAGATATCGGCCATGATTATATTGAGAAAATGATTCATTGTGCCTATTTGTTTTATATACTGCATACTGCTTATATAATCGCTGTCTTCAAAATTACATTCTCTGAAAAGGCTTATTTCAAAACTGTGCATTTCCAAAATTTCATATGGTTAAAATTTTATTTGTTTATGCAGAGCAGAAGTCACTGGCAATGTTGTCATTTGTTCTTCATCCATACTTTCTGTACTTCCCTGTAAACATAGAAACATAGAAAACCTACAGCACAATACAGGCCCTTCGGCCCACAAAGCTGTGTCGAGCATGTCCTTACCTTAGATCTTACCTAGGGTTACCCATAGTCCTCTATTTTTCTGAGCTCCATATACCTGTCCAGGAGTCTCTTAAAAGACCCTATCGTATCCACCTCCAACACTGTTTCCGGCAGCCCATTCCACGCACTCACCACTCTCTACGTAAAAACTTATCCCTGACATCTCCTCTGTACCTACTTCCAAGCACCTTAAAACTGTGCCCTCTCATGCTAGCCATTTCAGCCCTAGGAAAAAGCCTCTGACTATCCACATGATCAATGCCCCTCATCATTTTAAGAGGTAGCTGAGAATCAACCATGTTGTTGTTCTGGAATCACACATAGACTAGACTGGATAAAGTTGTCACATTTCCTTCCATTGAAAACATTAATGACTGATATTGTCTCTTTACAACAATTCAGTAGCTTCAAGGTGACCATCACCAAAACCATTTTTTAAAAAAAGAATTCCCATTTTTCACTTCAGTTTAAACCGCCCAGCATCTATGGTGTGATTTGAACATAAGCTTTGGATCAATGGTCCAGAACTCTAGATTCCTGTCCAGATACTTAACTACTAAACTACTGTACCCACAATACAAGAATTCATCTGTAATTTTGCAACATTTTCATATTTCCCAATCCTTGAGCAAGTACTGGATTTGTTAATATGACTATGGATGGTCCAAGATGAATTTTTAAAATTATGAATTTCAACAAACACAAAGACCAGAGTAATTCTCCCATGAATGAGCCAATGCTTCGGGGCTGTCTGATGTAACTAGATGTAAAAGGAAAGGATTAACAATTTTCTGAAAGAAAAATAAATCATGAGAAAAATCAAAACCAATTGGATGGGAAGGAGGTGTAATGGAGACATGGGGATTAACAGGAGTGAGCAAGTATAGCCTGTGGCAAAATACAATGCAGCCGAGGAGGAGGAGGAGTGCCAAATGTCAAACCTTAAGCACCCAGCCACAGAATAAAAGGATGTAAACAAGCATTCAAACAGTCAGTAAGATCTCAAACAAATAGAATCACAAAATGATTTAGACTTGTCTTGAATGGTATTTATGAGTTCAGCTGGGTCCTGGACATCATTTATTTGATGATGATGTAAATAAAGAACAACGTCTATAATCTTAGATCCTGCAGGTTATTGTGAAAAACAGTGCACCATAGACTGGAACAAAGTGAAGAGATCCAGACCCTTCCAATGATAGGGCAATACAGAAAGATGGTTTAACTTAGGACTGCAGTACCCTGAGCTGTGGCAAGTGACTGCTTGCCTCCTGGCTTCAGTTCTGCTGCTATCTATAAGGAGTTTGTACGTTCTCCCCTTGACCGCGTTGGTTTCCTCTGGGTGCTCCAGTTTCCTTCTACATTCCAAATAAGTATTGGTTAGTAGGTTAATTGGTCACATGAGTATAATTGGGCAGCATAGGCTCGCTGGGCCAGAAAGTCCTGTTACCGTGCTGCATCTCTAAACAAAAAATAAAATAGAATTTTTCAGCTCAAGGCTTTATTGTGTGCCTATTATGACTATTATTTGAGCAGTTGAAATTGCACATGAATAGTGTGCCATGATCATTTTAAACAAGAGAATTTAGATACATTGACTTTGAATAATATTGCCACCACCATCATCTTTCCAGAATTTTCCATTGGCCAGGTAGTTAATTGGATCAACCACTTAAATATGGCCAGTAGAGCAGTACAGAGGTGGTGTATCCTGCAGTGAGTGACCTCCATTCTAACTCCCTCCAGCTAGGCACAAGATAGAATATGTGATAATGCGACCTCAGTTCTTGGAATGAGTTCATCTCCAGCAATGCACAAGAAGCACCAAGGCTGCATAGCAATAAGTAACTGGACATAGCCATGTATAAGGAGCATTGCATGGAATTGACATCAGCCGATGCATTTCTGGCATGGAAATTATAAGGGTGAATTTTGGCTTTTCTAAGGTTGCACATCTCCATGAGAAAATGGTCACAACTGCATTCCTTTCAGGATTTTTTAAATTTTCAGTTGTACAACTGTGAAAATATACTATGCTACACATCTGAATTTTTGAGCAACATGCTTGCCTTTCACAGATATTTTTAATTCACTTTTCTGAAATTCCCATTGTTCTATGGCCTATTTCCCTGTAGTTACCTCATGCTCCATTACTACTACACCTTCACTGGATCAGAGTAAAACCCACACCAGCCTCAGCTCCTCATGTTCTTACATTAGAAGAATGATGGGGGATCTCATTGAAACCTATCAAATATTGAAAGGCCTAAATAGAGCAGATGTGGAGAGAGCAGCAGTGAGGGAGTCTTGACCAGAGGGCATGCCTCAGAATAGAAAAATGTCACTTTAGAACAGAGATGAGGAGAAACTTCTTTAGCTGGAGTGTGGTGAATCTGTGGAATTCATTGCCATAGATGGCTGTAGAACCCAATGAATTGTGTATATTTAAAGTGGAGGTTGATAGGATCTTGATTTAGTGAGGGTGTCAAGAAGGCAGGAGAATGTGATTGAAAGGGGTATGGTCATGATGGAATGGCAGAGCAAACTTGATAGGCTGAGTGGCCTTATTCTGCTCCAAAGTCTTATGGTCTACAGCATTGCACAAGTTATTGCTTGGAGCAACCACAAAAAAGAACAGCCATTTGAATGACTTATGGAAGTCTTTTTAGCCAGTCCCATGGTGGAGGTGAACAGCCAGGTTTGGTTTTCTGAGATGAAGCTCTACCAATGTTCGTTGTTATTTTTCATTCAACATCAGTGAAAAGGCCACAGGTGTACATATTGTCTAATATCTTCCATTTGACAATAAACAGATGAGAATGTGACTGACATGTAAAACAGTTAAGATTTATGTTTTTGTTTATTCTTTGTTAAATAAGTATGTTCTCTTTTCCACTTGGTACAATAAATTTCATATCTTTCTTTGCTTTTAGTATGATAACTGTCATCTCTTACTATCTCTTCTTTCAGTTAGTCCTGACGAAGGGTCTCGGCTCGAAACGTCGACTGTACCTCTTCCTAGAGATGCTTCCTGGCCTCATGCATTCTACCAGCATTTTGTGTGTGTTGCTTCAATTTCCAGCATCTGCAGATTTCCTCGTGTTTGCATTTTGGGGATAGCAAATAGATTTAAGTCAAACGATTTCTAGGACAATATCTGGAGATATTTGATAGCCACAAAGACTTGCATGTACTTTAATAATTTTGAGAGATATGTCTTTTGAGCATGAATAAAATGGAAATTAAAGTTTTAAAATGATTTGTCACGTCGCACTTGCCTTTTTCTCTTCACATCAATTTTAGAAATTGAGAAGTTAACTTTCTGAATGTTATCAGTCAGTAACCTTGGTATTGGTAGAACAATATATTTCCTGAAATTCTTCTTAAATCATAGGTACGGAAACACATAAGATCTTCAGATAAGAAATCAAAAGTTCGGTCGTAGAGATAGGTTTAAGTTGTGACTCAAAGGAGGAAAGGTAAGTAGAAAGATGTTAAGATTTAGAGAGGGAATTCCAAAGTTTATGACACAGCAAGCATGACCACCAGTGTTCGTGCAAATACTGTAATGAGACACATCTTTGAAGAGCTGGATCAGATTAAGGAGAGAAAAAAATGTGCTATACCAAAGAAGGATTGAGAAAGAGGTTGGAATAGAGCAAATATTTGGAAATCAATCATTTCTGTCTCCCACTTACAGGAATCCTGATACAGAAATGACATTGCTCAGACCTAGTCATTCTCTTATCCAACTGTTAATGCATTATCTACTTCTGTTTTACTGACTTTGAAAGCTACCCATTAATTATCTGTATTACAGATCAACTTATCTTATTAACATGACGTTGGCACTTAATTCTCCCTCAATATCTGAGGGAGTGAATATGCTTGATAGGGTTTTCTGTCCATGGTCTCAACATCGGTCATTAACCTACTTGACCTCAGAGAACTAACGATAAGAATAACAACACTTCAAGAATCAGTGGAGCAATCGAAAGTGTTGATGCACAAAGTGTGAGGGAATGTGTGCTCCCTTTGTAAAGAGATTCCACTCTAGTGTGCACCTTTGTAATGTGGAGATTTGCTTCATTTTGTTTATCTCTAACAAAAGGCCAATTGGTTTCTAATCATTGACAATCTCTTTTATCACTTTGCCAATCTGATTGCAATCATGTCTATACTTGACATGGACTTCTCCATTGAAGGTACAGTCAGGACCTACATCTGATTCAAGTGAGAAATACAAGAGATTTGGCAAATACTGAAAATCTAGAGCAACACATACAAAATGCTGGAGGATCTCAGCAAATCAGGCAGCATCGATGAAGAGAAACAAACAGTCTTGGCTCAAAACATTAACTGTTTACTCCCCTTCATCGATGCTGGCTGATTTGCTAAATTCCTCCAGCATTTTGTATGTGTTACTCTAATTCAAATACCATTTCTTCTTCTGTGAGCGTGGCCAGAAGACTACTAACTTACTAAAAAATAAGATTAATGCAGCAGGGGAAAAGCCTGTCCTATTCTGTTCTTAAATAATTTTAATATGTTTACCTTCTAGCAGAGGTCACAAGTTCCAGCTTATTGTCCAACTGACCTTATAGAGATGTATAAAATCATGAAGGATATAAAATGAGGCAAAGATGCACAATCTTTTTACCAGGGAAAGAGAATCAAAGACTAGAAGCCTTAGGTTTAGGTGAGAGAGGAAAAATTTATTAAGGACTTCTGAGGATGATGAGTATATGGAAATGCGCTGCCAGAGGAAATGTTTGAGGCATTTAAAAACAACATTTAAAATCATTTAAAGAGGTACATGAATATGAAAAGTTTAGAGCAACATAAGCCAAATGCAATCAAATTGGACTAGCTGAAATGGGAATCTTGGACCAAAGGGTATGTTTCTTTGTTGTATTACTCTAAATCTCTGTAACTGTATCACAGAAACAAAGTGGCCAAATATAGACACCTTACTCCAACTTTTCTGGCATTATCTTTCTTTTTAAATCTTTTTATTGAATTAGTACACAAAAGGTAAACCATATAGGCACTGATACACAGTTGCAATATAACCTTACAAGAGATATTAATACACAAATAAACAGTTAGTACAAACAGTGTCGTTTAGATATAAAATAACCAGGTAATATAATAGTATACTAATTTTCAAATATGTCAATAAGGAAAAAAAGCCCAAAAAAAAAACCCCACCGTGCAACTAAACTTAAAAGCAAAGCAAAGCAATGGGCTAAGTATCAAGTAGAGTTAAACAACTTAAAACAATCACGTCCTCAAACCCGACCTCCATTAAAAACAGTTAAAAAGCAAGAAGGGAATGTAAATATGGCCAGAGAAAGAAAAAAAAATTACATTAAATGAAAATGTTGAATAAAAGATCTCCAAGTCTGTTCAAATTTAACTGAAGAATCATAAAGATTACTTCTAATTTTCTCTTTTCTGGCATTATCAATAAACTTAAAACATATTGGCAATCAGAACTTCGTTTTTCTCACGTAAACACGAGGAATTCTGCAGATGCCAGAAATTCAAGCAACACACATCAAAGTTGCTGGTGAACGCAGCAGGCCAGGCAACATCTCTAGGAAGAGGTACAGTCGAAGTTTTGGGCCGAGACCCTTCATCAGGACTAACTGAAGGAAGAGCTAGCAAGAGATTTGAAAGTGGGAGGGGGAGGGGGAGATCCAAAATGATAGGAGAAGACAGGAGGGGGAGGAATGGAGCCAAGAGCTGGACAGGTAATTGGCAAAAAGGATATGAGAGGATCATGGGACAGGAGGCCCAGGGAGCAGGAAATGGGGGGGGGGGGGAAAACCCAGGGGATGGGCAAGGGGTATAGTCAGAGGGACAGAGGGAGAAAAAGGAGAGAGAGAGAGAAAGAATGTGTGTATATAAATAAATAACGGATGGGGTACAGGGGGAGGTGGGCATTAGCGGAAGTTAGAGAAGTCGATGTTCATGCCATCAAGTTGGAGGCTACCCAGACAGAATATAAGGTGTTGTTCCTCCAACCTGAGTGTGGCTTCATCTTTACAGTAGAGGAGGCCGTGGGTAGACATGTCAGAATGGGAATGGGACGTGGAATTAAAATGTGTGGCCACTGGGAGATCCTGCTTTCTCTGGCAGACAGAGCGTAGGTGTTCCGCAAAACGATCTCCCAGTCTGCGTCGGGTCTTGCCAATATATAGAAGGCCACATCGGGAGCACCGGACGCAGTATATCACCCCAGCCGACTCACAGGTGAAGTGTCGCCTCACCTGGAAGGACTGTCTGGGGCCCTGAATGGTGGTAAGGGAGGAAGCGTAAGGGCATGTGTAGCACTTGTTCCGCTTACAAGGATAAGTGCCAGGAGGGAGGTCAGTAGGGAGGGATGAGGGGAACGAATGGACAAGGAAGTCGCGTAGGGAGCGATCCCTGTGGAAAGCAGAGAGAGGGGGATAGGGAAAGATGTGCTTAGTGGTGGGATCCCGTTGGAGGTGGCGGAAGTTACGGAGAATAATATGTTGGTCCTGGAGGCTGGTGGGGTAGTAGGTGAGGACCAGGGGAACCCTATTCCTAGTGGGGTGACGGGAGGATGGAGTGAGAGCAGATGTGTGTGAAATGGGGGAGATGTGTTTTAGAGCAGGGTTGATGGTGGAGGAAGGGAGGCCCCTTTCTTTAAAGAAGGGCCACCATGGATGTCCAGTCCCTATATACTTCCATCCTCCATCAGGAAGGTCTCAAAGTTCTCCGCTACTTTTTGGATTCCAAACCTAATCAGTTCCCCTCTACCACCACTCTGCTCTGTCTAGTGGAATTAGTCCTTACTCTTAATAATTTCTCCTTTGGCTCCTCCCACTTCCTCCAAACTAAAGGTGTAGCTATGGGCACCTGTATGGGTCTGTCTACCCGCCTGTCTTTTTGTTGGCTTTGTGGAACAATCTATGTTCCAAACCTATTCTGGTATCTGTCTCCCACTTTTCCTTCGCTACATCGACGACTGCATTGGCGCTGCTTCCTGCACGCATGCTGAGCTCGTTGACTTCATTAACTTTGCCTCCAACTTTCACCGTGCCCTCAAGTTTACCTGGTCCATTTCCGACACCTCCCTCCCCTTTCTAGATCTTTCTGTCTCTATCTCTGGAGACAGCTTATCTACTGATGTCTACAATAAGCCTTCTGACTCTCACAGCTATCTACACTATTCCTCTTCTCACCCTGTCTCTTACAAAAATGCTATCCCCTTCTCGCAATTCCTCCGTCTCCGCCGCATCTGCTCTCAGGATGAGGCTTTTCATTCCAGGACAAGGGAGATGTCCTCCTTTTTTAAAGAAAGGGGCTTCCCTTCCTCAACCATCAACTCTACTCTCAAACGCATCTCCCCCATTTCACACACATCTGCTCTCACTCCATCCTCCCACTACCCCACTAGGAATAGGGTTCCGCTGGTCCTCACCTACCACCCCACCAGCCTCCGTGTCCAACATATTATTCTCCGTAACTTCTGCCACCTCCAACGGGATCCCACCACGAAGCACATCTTTCCCTCACCACCTCTCTCTGCTTTCTGCAGGGATCGCTCCCTACGTGAGTCCCTTGTCCATTCGTCCCCCCCATCCCTCCCCACTGATCTCCCTCCTGGCACTTATCCTTGTAAGCGGAACAAGTGCTACACATGCCCTTACACTTCCTCCCTTACCACCATTCAGGGCCCCAGACAGTCCTTCCAGGTGAGGCGACTCTTCACCTGTGAGTCAGCTGGTGTGATATACTGCTTCCGGTGCTCCCGATGTGGCCTTCTATATATTGGTGAGACCCGACGCAGACTGGGAAATCGTTTTGCTGAACACCTACGCTCTGTCTGCCAGTGAAAGCAGGATCTCACAGTGGCCACACATTTTAATTCCACATCCCATTCCCATTCTGATATGTCTATCCACGGCCTCCTCTACTGTAAAGATGAAGCCACACTCAGGTTGGAGGAACAACACCTTATATTCTGTCTGGGTAGCCTCCAACCTGATGGCATGAACATCGACTTCTCTAACTACCGCTAATGCCCCACCTCCCCCTCGTACCCCATCTGTTATTTATTTATATACACACATTCTTTCTCTCACTCTCCTTTTTCTCCCTCTGTCCCTCTGACTATACCCTTTGCCCATCCTCTGGGTTTTTCCCCCCTCCCCCTTTTCTTTCTCCCTAGACCTCCTGTCCCATGATCCTCTCATATCCCCTTTGCCAATCACCTGTCCAGCTCTTGGCTCCATCCCTCCCCCTCCTGTCTTCTCCTATCATTTTGGATCTCCCCCTCCCCCTCCAGCTTTCAAATCCCTTACTCACTCTTCCTTCAGTTAGTCCTGACCAAGGGTCTCGGCCTGAAACGTCGACTGTACCTCTTCCTAGAGATGCTGCCTGGCCTGCTGCGTTCACCAGCAACTTTGATGTGTGTTTTTCTCATCTTTCCACACAGGCCATCACATAACACAAGAATACTAAAAAGGGGAGCAGGAAGAGGCTGCCTGGCACCACAAGCCTGTCTCACCAGTTGATATGATCATGGCTGATCTACTACAGGCCTCAACTCCTCCTTTGTCCCTTATTCTCCAAACTTTGAAAAATTGATCTACCTCCATTTTAATTACATCTAATGATAAAGTCTCCACAACTCTCTATGGCAGAGAATCTCAGATGATTCATTACCTTTTGTGAGAAAAACAATTCTATGTTCCTTAGTTTTAAATGACTGGCCTCTTATTTTGTAACTATGTCCTCACCTGAGACTCACCCATACATTCTGTCATTTCATCTTAAGATCTTATATATTTTAATAAAATCAGCCCTCATTCTTCTAAACTCCGAAGAATAAGTACCCAATTTGTTTAGGACAATGAGCATTCATGCTATGTCCAAAGCTGAAACCCTGGAAGTTTAAGTTCCAATATAAACTCCAGCCACACAGTAGACCAAAAAAAAAAATCACCTTCATCATTATGTGCCATGTTGTACGACATAGGCGATTATGATCTCGTGACCATGATTGTCCTTGCCAAATTTTTCTATAGAAGTGGTTTGCTATTGCCTTCTCCTGGGCAGTGTCTTTACAACATGGGTGACCCCAGCCATTATCAATACTCTTCAGAGATCAGTGGTTGCATCACCAGGTCCTGTGATATGCACCAGCTACTGATGTGACCAACTACCACCTTCTACCTTTGCTTCACGTGACCCTGATCAAGGAGCTAAGCAGATGCTACACCTTGCCCAAGGGTGACCTGCAGGTGAATGGAGGGAAGGAATGACTTATGCATCGTTTTGAAGAGACATATCTCTACCCCGCCACCCATGTGCCTAGGATAGGTTTATAATATTCATAGCCCACTATCTCTGACAAGCCCATGTTCTACACCAAGCATAAGAATTTTTCTTTGGGCACTAAATCTAGATTACAGATATGGCAGAAAGGGGTAGAGCATGATCAACATCACTCTGATTTCATACAGTAGGTTTAACAATTACTATCTGGCAAAACCCTTGAAAGACATATAATCAAGGAAACATTGATACTAAAGCAAAAATAGGGAGATTAGAAGGGGTGAATAAGTGTTTGGTCAAGGAGATAGATTGTAACAGAAGATCTATGGCGGCTGTGGGATGAGAATCGCACAACATACAACCACAATTACAGAATGCACAGCCACCAAGGGTAGGGGAGTGGAGTGGGAAAAGCCGATAAATTAAGACTTGGAAGAATGTAAAGTTCTTGTAAAGCTTTATATCTGAAACAATTAATCTAAGACACCCATGTGAAGTTCAGCAACAAAAAGCTGCTGAGGCTGTAATTATACAAGTAGGAGGAATATTTGTAATTTTACTCATCCTCAAAAGAGGAAAAGGAAACATGTAGCAGAACCTGAAACATGAGCGCAAAAAAAAAGCTCAAGATAAACCAATCAGCAACCACTTTATCTGCTCCAGGCCACATGTATAGAGAAACGAGCACATTGGATACAGTGAAGCCCGAGAGCCCCGACAATACTCTGGCTGAAGGAGGCTTAAGGCTAATTTATACTTGTGCGTACTAGCTTGCGCCGTAGCCTACGCAAGTGGGCTACGCTTTTGTGAGCATTTTTAATTGTGCGTTGGTGTGTCTGCATCGCTCTACAATTCACCTCCAAAACGCTAGTTGGTGGTGGGGTTTCGATGCCACTGTGTTGAGTTTCTTCATGTTGAAACTCAACATGAAGAAACTCAAACTTCAAACAATGGTGACTGAAACTGAAGGAGGGTGAATTTTCTGTGCTTGTCCGGCCACTGAGAGACATGGATGAGGAAATGCATTTCAAATATTTTCGGATGTCGGCAGGTAGATTTGACGATTTGGTTCATCGTCTCCAACCATTTATTTCGCATCAGTGTACGCACAGTATACTCAGAGACTGGCAATCACCATTCGAGTTTTAGCTTCAGGTGGAGGTCAACAGGCTGTAGCAGCTAGCTACAAACTGGCATCAAGCACAGGGTCCTCCATAATTTCGGAGGTCTGTAAAGCTTTATGGAAAGCATTGCAGCCAGAGTTCCTTCCCTGCCCTTCAGTCGCCCAATGGGAAGCTATTGCAGGGTAGGAGGAAATGCGATGCTACCAAGCGGACCAATCGCAGTTGTTCGGTCTGCGTCGCTGCGTCGCGTAGTTACATTTTGGGAGAGGTGCGCGTTAGGCTACGAAGTAGAGTTGGCGTAGAGTACAGCATAGGGTATGCGGCTACACCACACCTACGGCGTACATTTGACGCACAAGTATAAATCGGCCTTTAGTATAGTCACAACACTGATGTCCAGCCAAAGTGTAAAATGTCTTGCATGTCTTCTCCATAAATTGCAGGGCAAAAGCAATATGGCCAAATAATAATCAGCAAACGGAAAGAAGATGGAGATTTATATATTAAAAATAGAGGACTGCATGGTTACAAAGAGACTATTTACTCTAAGAGCTGTAAGGGAAGGGTGAAATGAGTATAGGCAGAATGAAGTTAATTGTAGAAACAATAAGTTAAGTTTTCCAAATCTTTATGCTATAACTAGTGTTAATCCAGAACTGGACATTGGACAAGCTATCAGTTTGTGGGAGAAGGCTGATGATGTGCCATCAGGGTACATGTGGAACCAATTGTTGTATCTTAGAGAACATGTAGATAAAAAACAAAGATGTGCAAAGTTAAGTCCTTGGGGGAACTCAAGCAATAGTGGTATGGAGCCAGGAAGGGAAGACAGCAGGAGATTTTCTGCCAATGTCAGAATAGATAAGAATGAAGATAAGTGAAGGAAGCTCTGTTTAGCCAGTTAAGGGGATTGGAGGAGTTTGGCATTGCCAACCAAATTAGAAACAGCAGTATAGCCACAGAGGAGGAGGATTATTTGTCTATCACTTCAATTTCAGTGGATGTCCTCTGAAGCTTTGATTAGGACTGTTCTGGTACTGTAGTGAGAATTGAAATCTGATTATAAATATTGACAAATGGAGTTGCACTTTAGAAGGCACTAAGCTGGGGAGAGGGGAAGTCCAAAATGTTAGTGACTTAATAGGAATAGAAGCCTGAAGAAAGGCAATGATTAAAAAGGTGAAGGTGGCTTGAGAGGATGTTAGTTCTTGGGACATATATGGTACATTTGAATAGAAGTGGGATTGAGGCCAGGAAAGAAAATTGTGTTGTTAGCGCTTGGTTGAAACAGCAGGGCTAGGGGTGGACTGTATACTTAAGATGAGACTGGAAAGAATGGGAGTAGCGATTGGAAGCAAATTACAGAAAATGTTAGATTACGTTTAGGGAAAATTGATATGAGATAAGGAGGAAAAAGGAAGAGGAGTGATAGAGACAGCCTAACAAATTGCTTAGAAGTTATTTGTTGATGGACATGGGCGGGGGGAGTGGTGTTAGATGTCTGAGGAGACAAATCGCACTGGGCAAAACAAGAAGACATTTTCTTTACAGTCCAGGATGATCCTAGAATCAGCAGAAAAGAGCAAGATATAATTATAGCAGTCCAATTAGAGAAAGAAGTGCTAAATCAGTTGTACAACACTTTCTTTCAATTTGGTAATCACTCAGATTTATAGAGAGAATGTAACAGATGCAAACATTTTACAGGGGGAAGGTACACCAAAGACACAAGTGATGAGGGATACAGGAAGTGATGAAAAATGGCAACAGGTAAAGAGGAAGATTAAGGTGATTTCCTCTGAAAAATTAAGAATATTAATAAATATTAAAGAAACCCTGCAATGAGGGTTAATCCAAGAAGAATCAGGTGATGGGAAAGTACAGAGAAAGGGGTTATTAGTTGATGCAAAGTACAACAATAAAAGAGGGTTGAGGTAATCAAAACAAACATAAAAATAGCCTACTGACTCTCACAGCTATCTGGACAATTCCTCTTCTCACCCTGTCTCTTGCAAAAACGCCATCCCCTTCTCGCAATTCCTCCGTCTCCGCCGCATCTGCTCTCAGGATGAGGCTTTTCATTCTAGGACGAGGGAGATGTCTTCCTTTTTTAAAGAAAGGGGCTTCCCTTCCTCCACTATCAACTCTGCTCTTAAACGTATCTCCCCCATTTCACGTACATCTGCTCTCACTCCATCCTCCCGCCACCCCACTAGGAATAGGGTTCCCCTGGTC
This sequence comes from Mobula hypostoma, assembly GCF_963921235.1. Classification (NCBI taxonomy): domain Eukaryota; kingdom Metazoa; phylum Chordata; class Chondrichthyes; order Myliobatiformes; family Myliobatidae; genus Mobula; species Mobula hypostoma. Next base: position 45,535,039 of record NC_086128.1, read on the forward strand.
CTCACCTACCACCCCACCAGCCTCCAGGTTCAACATATTATTCTCCGTAACTTCCGCCACCTCCAACGGGATCCCACCACTAAGCACATCTTTCCCTATCCCCCTCTCTCTGCATTCCGCAGGGATCGCTCCTTACACAACTCCCTTGTCCATTCGTCCCCCCCATCCCTCCCCACTGATCTCCCTCCTGGCACTTATCCGTGTAAGCGGAACAAGTGCTACACATGCCCTTACACTTCCTCCCTTACCACCATTCAGGGCCCCAAACAGTCCTTCCAGGTGAGGCATCACTTCACCTGTGAGTCGACTGGGGTGATATACTGCGTCCGGTGCTCCCGATGTGGCCTTTTATATATTGGTGAGACCCGACTCAGACTGGGAGACCGCTTTGCTGAACATCTACGCTCTGTCCGCCAGAGAAAGCAGGATCTCCCAGTGGCCACACATTTTAATTCCACATCCCATTCCCATTCTGACATGTCTATCCACGGCCTCCTCTACTGTAAAGATGAAGCCACACTCAGGTTGGAGGAACAACACCTTATATTCCGTCTGGATAGCCTCCAACCTGATGGCATGAACATCGACTTCTCTAACTTCTGCTAAGGCCCCACCTCCCCCTCGTACCCCATCTGTTACTCATTTTTATGCACACATTCTTTCTCTCACTCTCCTTTTTCTCCCTCTGTCCCTCTGAATATACCTCTTGCCCATCGTCTGGGTCACCCCCCCCCTTGTCTTTCTTCCCGGACCTCCTGTCCCATGATCCTCTCGTATCCCCTTTTGCCTATCACCTGTCCAGCTCTCGGCTCTATCCCTCCCCCTCCTGTCTTCTCCTATCATTTTGGATCTCCCCCTCCCCCTCCAACTTTCAAATCCCTTACTCACTCTTCCTTCAGTTGTTCCTGACGAAGGGTCTCGGCCTGAAACGTCGACTGCACCTCTTCCTATAGATGCTGCTTGGCCTGCTGCGTTCACCAGCAACTTTGATGTATGTTGCTTGAATTTCCAGCATCTGCAGAATTCCTGTTGTTTTTTTTTGAAAAAAAATAGACAAATGTTTACATTTTGCATCTGTGATTTGAAAGCATCTCAATGCTTAAAATAATTTTATTAAAATGTTTTCAGAATCATTGCCGGCTTCAATTGAAATAAAACTTAGATTTTGTTTAAGATGCTAGTAGTAATTTTTGGCACATAAGTAGCTCTGTCAGGGCTTTTGGCTGGTAAATAAACATGCATTGCGTCTCACATCAGGAAAATATTTTCTGGGCGGCTACAGTATTTGGGAAATATTTTGTTTTGTGAGGATCTTCACTCCTGGATTTAATTGCTGCCATGTGTGACAAATATGTGGTTGTTCCAGGCCATTGAAAAGAAACTTGACAAATTTATGAAGGAAAGGGGCATTTCTAATTGTGGACTGTGAGTTGCTAACGGATTGACAATGCAATCAGTCATGACTGTGGAGAACTCATGGAAACTTCGTTTGCTATCTTCAGAAATGACGAGGAATTAACCAATTGCCTAGGTGCCTACATTTTTATAACCTCTCCCAGGCAATGGAGATACAAGCTGTTAGCTGATGATGAATGAGGCTGCATGGTTCACTGGTCATCAGGATTAGGTCTGGCAGTCTTTTCTTCATTGCGGCCCCTTTTATTCCCTCACTCTGGGTGCAGTGCAGATTTGAACTGAAGAGAACAGCAAAAACACTCAGAAAACATAGAGATAATTGTTCCTAATTGTGCCTTCCGTGATTATTTGTAAGTCATCTTGTTTGGTCTCTCTTTTGCCTTTTGCAAGTAAATTCCATTTATTTTATAAGTCTCTTCTCCGTGATACGTATACTGAATTATGGTGCTGTTATTGTAGTGCCACAATTCCAATTGCTTTTCATTTACCAAGTTACGGCCCATGGTTCATATTCAGGGCATGGATAGGATTGAAGGGAAAGGAGGTAATTTTGGAAAACAAGGTGCTTAAGTGATTCTAAGGTTGGATTTCATTGACCGGTTTAGGAAAAAATAGTGAGGAAGGCAAACAATTCTGTGATTTTAAGGTTCTGGGATAGAATTAGTTTGAGGTAGAGAATGTGCACTGGGATTTCAACACCATCGAGATGTTACTCACTGAAGGCCTTTCCTCCCATGTGAGGGGAAAGGAAATTCCAGTAATGTCTGCTATCCTCACCAGACTTGTCTGAAACTGTTTCAAACAAAGCTACATCATGAAAGTATGACTATTGCTTAACCACAGAGTGATTAGCAATCTGACTAGTAGGGAATCTTGAACAAGCATCTCAAAGTTCAAAGTAAATTTAATATCAAAGTGTACACATGTCACCATATACTACCCTCAGGTTCATTCTCTTGAGGGAGAATAAAACCGCACCTGTGCAAATCCCTGCAACATCCGGTGACCCTGTAATCTCTGTCTTGGAGGCCAATGTCAGAACATCTTAAATAAAGGTGAACCTTTGCAATGCATTAGGACCTGATGGTATACCTGCTAGGGCAGTGAAAACCGTTCCAACCAACTGGCAGGAGTGTTCATGGACATCTTTAATCTCTCATTGCCGATGTCAGAAATTTCTACCTGCTTCAAAAGGGCAACAATCATACCAGTGCCTCAGCAGAGCAAGATGAAATGCCTCAATGACTATTGCCCAGTTGCACACACATCTGTGGTGATGAAGTGCTTTGATCATAGCCAGAATCAAACTCCTGCCTAAGCAAGGACCTGGACCTACTGTCATAAGGGGGGCACTGAAGGTGGACCCAAATGCAAGACCCAGACACTGAAGTACTGGGAACTGGACTGGGCTAGAGTTAGGGACGGAACTGGACACAGACTAGGAGCTGGGACAGGAACACAGACTTGGGCTAGGACTTTGGCAGAGAAAGCAGGACCAGGACAAGGAACTGGGAACTAGGAGCCTGGGTTTGGACTCCAAGCCAGAGACTGGCCAAGGACCCAGAACCGGGGTCTTGACTCGGGTTCGGACCCCGGAACTAGGCAAGGACATGACGTGGCTACAGGACTGGATGGGGCTCCGGTTGGTTAGGCCCTTGAGTACGAAGCCAGGACTCCTTAGAGCACAGGGCCAGGATCATTTCCTGGGACGCAGGCCCGGATGCTTTCTTGGATGCCGGGCCAGGATGCTTACTAGGATGCGGAGCTGGGATGACTGCCGAGGTAAACCACCGAGGAAACTGTCAGGGATTCAGATGGAGAGGGGAAGGGAACAGACCAGCCTAAGGGTAACGGCAAGGATGGCCTGACTTACCTAACGGAGTTAAGGACAGATCCCACCGTAGGGTAACGGCAAAGATGGCCTGACCTACCCAATGGAGGTGAGGATGGGAAAGGACAGATCCAACCGTAGGGTAACGGCAAAGACAGACTTACCCCACGGAGGCTAGGACAGGAAGGGAGCTCAATCCAGAGTGGCTGCGAGTTTCAGGGCGGTCAGCAACCTTTGCTGGCCACAGAAACAGCCGAATCCATATCTAGCTCGGAATGGCAAGGGGCCACTCAGTTGGCCCCAGAAACGGCTGAATCCATACCACGATAACTGCTCCGACTAGAGACAGCAAGGCTCCATGAAGCAGTGGTCCTCCAACCAGGCCTAGAGATCACAAATGGCTGCTCTAGCCTTCCACTAACAGGTTGCTCCAAGGGGATACTGACAAGACAAACCAGCACCCGCACGTCTTCTTCTTGTGTTGTTTTATGGCGTTTGGCAAACCAGCTTTAAGATGCATTACCGCCACCTGCTAAACTGGAGTGTGGATCGTTGGATAAACAGGAGAAAGGAAAAGAACTGCATTCCCTATATTCTATATAATAAACCTGAGTCTTTCAGATACTTCATGATACGGATCTGTATT